>NW_017697190.1:0-3048 GCF_001879085.1 Nicotiana attenuata
CGGGCTCCTAGACCTGTGTTTTCTGAAAGAACCCCTCAACATTACTACCCTCATCATGATATGGCTTATGCCCCTCCACCTAATGCGGTCATGAACGCTCAACCCTTCGGCCGGCCGCAGCCACATGCCAATAGAAATCAACCTCCTAATAGGAATCGAACACTTAACAGTTCATCTATTATCCAACAGACCTCTTCGTCACTACCGAGTCATATAGGTACATCTCAAAATTCTAACATACTCAGCACATGGATATCCAACCGCCATTCCGGCTAATAAGGACATTACCGAAAATATTAGTTCAAAACACTTGCTCACACAATCAGCACCTCAGTGCTCAAGCCATAGGCAAAGATCCGGCCTCCAGTCCTCCAAACTGGCCCAACATACTCACAAAGATTACATCTCGCCCCTCGATCGGGAATCACAAACCATCAGGGCACATATAATACTGAGCGCTCACGTGCGCATACAGACGTGTGGAAGGAATTGCAAGAGTTATATCTCAAGCTGAATCAAGTACGCACGATAAGAATTCCAAGAATGGGAAGTTTTCCTAAAGGTTCTGCAGCCTCTCGAGGATAAATACAGACGTCTCCGTACCGATCCGCGAGACTCTACTAAACCTGCTCATGAATTGTGAGACCTAGTAACCTAGGCTCTGATACCAACTTGTCACGACCCAATTTCCATACCCGGTCGTGATGACGCCTCTCGTAAAGACAAGGCCAGCCAACTAACCCAATCCGTTTCTTTAACAATTATTAAACATAAATGTATAGATAAATATAGCTTAACGACAATAATAACCAGTATGTACAACCCAACACAACCCGACCGGGGTGTCACAAGTCACGAGCATCTAAAGAAACCTGAACACAACTACAGGGCCAATAATAATATATAAGGAAAAATCCTGGAAATCAAAAGACAACATCCGGTGCCGCGAACGCTGGCGGTCACCTTACTCAGCTACAATAGCCATACCTTCAATCAGCTAATAACCCGCTACCGGGTGAACAATACCTGCAACTGCACGCGAGGTGCAGGGAGTAAAGTGAGTACTTCCAACTCAGTGGTAATAAGAGTAAATAATAACTGAGAGGCAAGAAATCACGTAAGAGCACTCCATCATGCTATATAGGACAGTACAACCCCTTGAGAAAACAGTAAAAACCGTGAAAAATCCTTTAGAAAANAGGTTCTGCAGCCTCTCGAGGATAAATACAGACGTCTCCGTACCGATCCGCGAGACTCTACTAAACCTGCTCATGACTCGTGAGACCTAGTAACCTAGGCTCTGATACCAACTTGTCACGACCCCAATCCCGGTCGTGATGGCGCCCAACACTAATGCTAGGCAAGCCCGACCAATTTAAATACTCTCAACCCAAATACGCAATCCGTTAACAAATAATACGATTAAAATAGCAAATATCAAGGTTCCAATCCGAAACTAAATAAAATAGTATGGAAAATAATAACGAATATCCCAACATTCCCCAATAGATCTGGAGTCACGAGTCTAGAGCCTCTAGATGTAACAGAGTAATATATCCATAGTAATAAAGAAGTCTAGGATATGGAAAGACAAATGAAATAAAGGGGAGGAGTCGGGTCCTGCGGACGTCAGGCAGCTACCTCAACAACTCCTGAAAATAACTTCACGAAAAATAGCAAACAGCTCTACTAAGTCTGCGGAGCACCTGAATCTGCACACATGGTACAGGGAGTAAAGTGAGTACTTCCAACTCAGTGGTAATAAGAGTAAATAATAATTGAGAGGCAAGAAATCACATAAGAGCACCCCATCATGCTATATAGGACAGTACAACCCTTTTTAGAAAACAGTAAGACCGTGAAAAATCCTTTTACAGAATATCTGTCTTAGTTTAAAAACCTCTTTTGAAAATATCCTTTTACAACAGTCAAGCAAATGAATGCGTATTCAAATAATGCAAGTCCGGACATAAGTCAGCCCCTCGGGCACAGCACTCCACTAATAATTAACACCACGGCGTCTGGTAAACAGTGCAAGAAGTAGCATGAATGCCAATGAAATGAGAATGCTGAATGTCATGACACGTAGTACAAACAGGAACCGATGCATGAATGCAATGCAATGCACATGACCGCTGCGGCGCGCAGCCCGATCCATTTGGGTACCCGCGCTCACTGTGGGGGTTCAGACTCCGGAGGGGCTCCTACAGCCCAAGCGCAATATCATCATAGTATCGCTGCGGCGTGCAGCCCGATCCATCCTCAGTCCAGAACATGCAAATGAGCCACTCGGGCAATGTCAAGTAATAGCTTTTAACTCAAAACATCAGAAAAATGCAATTTAAGTCTTTAAACTTTAACAATATGACTGCACATTTCAAAACAGGGTTTAACTCAGGACTAAAATCATTTAATATGCTAAGTGTCATGAAAACAGTGATAATAATCCCTAAAGGATTCAAATAATCGGCACGAAGCCCAAAACATGGCAATCAACCCAAATCACGATAGCATCAAGTAAGTTTCAGTCAATTACGCAGTAAAATCAACAACCGGGACGGACCAAATCGCAATCCCCCAACGGTGCTCTACCCCACGCTTATACCTGGCGTGCAAGTCACCACAATACAGCACTATGATGTGCAAATCCGGGGTTTCAAACCCTCAGGATATCATTTACAAGTATTACTCACCTCGAACCGGTGAAATCTCTAGCTCTCGATGCCTTTGCCCCTCAAACTGGCCTCCACGCGCGTCGAATCTAACCAAAATCAGAGCAAATACATTACAATATGCCAAGGGAATAATACCCAATCGAAAACAATCAAAAATAGCAGAATCTCGAAACTAGCAAAACCCGAGTCCCGGGCCCGCTTCTCGAAAAATTACGAAATTCACATCACCGGATTCCTCGTCTCGCCACGAGTCCGTAAATATAAAATTCATCAAAATCGGAGTCCAAATGCTCCCTCAAATTCCAATTTTCCCATTTAAAAACTCAAGCCCTAGTTCTTCAATTTTTCACCCAATTTTCCAAGAATTAAAAGT
>NW_017697191.1:0-3048 GCF_001879085.1 Nicotiana attenuata
TGATTATGACTTTGTCGTTGATTCTGCTTGCCCATTTACCACTTGGGTGATAAGGTGTAGATGTGATTCTTTTAATTTGCCAGCTCTCAAAAAACTCAGTGACCTGAGCTCCGATAAATTGAGGGACATTGTCACATACAATCTCCTTTGGTACACCAAATCGGCAGATGATATTACGCCAAATGAAGTCTCTGACCTCCTTTTCTCGTACCTGTTTAAATGCTCCTGCCTCTACCCATTTAGTGAAGTAATCAGTAAGCACGAGCAAAAATTTTACCTGTCCTTTTGCTTGTGGTAATGGACCCACGATATCCATTCCCCACTTCATGAATGGCCATGGTGATATGACCGGATGTAACAACTCCGCAGGTCTATGCATGTTGTTACCGTACCTTTGACATTTAGCTACAAAACTTTCCGCTTCTTCCTCCATTTTAGGCCAGTAATATCCTGCTCTAATCAAGGTTCTTACCAGTGATCTTCCTCCTGCGTGATTCCCGCAATGCCCCTCATGTATTTCCCTCATTACATACTCCGTTTGAGAAGGTCCGAGGCATCTTGCTAATGGACCACCAAACATCTTACGATAAAGATTCCCTTGTTTTAAACAGTAACGAGCAGCCTTTTTTCGAAGTGCATGCGCTTGCTTCTTGTCATTAGGGACGGTACCATACTGTAAAAAAGCAACAATTTCGTTTCTCCAATCCCAAGTTAAATTATTAAAATTTACCTCATTCTTATCTGGATCGAGAACTGAATGAATAAATGTATAACTGCAGCATTTGCATCTTTTGCTACAACAGCTGCAGATGCGAGATTAGCTAAGGCATCTCTTCAACATTTTCATCCCTCGATATCTGTATGACCTTCCAAGTTTGGAATTGCTTTATCAGTTCCCGTACCTTTTCCAAGTACTGTTGCATCCTTGCTTCCCTAGTTGTGTAAGTCCCCAACATTTGATTAACCACGAGCTGCGAGTCACTTTTGATCACTACTTGATTTATACCAAGTTCTCGTGCCAATTCTAAACCTGCAATCACAGCTTCATACTCCGCTTCATTATTAGTTACGGAATGACATTTAATAGCTTGCCTAATAGTTTCACCTGTAGGTGGTACTAAAATAATTCCTAATCCTGTGCCTTTTACGTTAGATGAGCCATCAGTAAATAAGGTCCATGTTCCTGGATTAGCCCCATTAAGTACTTGTACTTCTTTTTCTGCTTCTAATTGCATCCCTTGGCTAAAGTCAGCGACGAAATCAGCTAATATCTGTGATTTTATTACTGTTCTAGGTAAGTATGTGATTTCTTATTCACTTAGCTCTATGGCCCATTTAGCTAACCTTCCTGACAATTCATGTTTATGCAATATATTACGTAAAAAGGTATGCAGTCACTACAACAATGGGATGACATTGAAAGTAAGGTCTTAACTTCCTAGATGTCATGATTAGAGCAAGTGCTAATTTTTTCAATTGTGGATACCGTGTCTCTGAATCTAACAAAGATTTACTAACATAATAGATAGGAGATTGTTTACCTTGCTCCTCTCGAACCAAAATCGCGCTTACCACAACTTCTGAAACAGCAAGGTAGATAAAAAGTTTCTCCCCAGCCTTGGGTTTTGCTAGCAAAGGTGGGTTTGACAAGTATATTTTCAAATCTCGAAGTGCTTGTTGACACTCCTCATCCCATTCAAAATGATCCTGCTTCTTAAGAGCCGAGAAGAATTTAAAACATTTTTATGATGATTTAGAAATGAACCTTCCCAAAGCTGCGATTCTTCCTGTCAGTCTTTGAACCTCTTTCTTGTTGGAAAGTATATCTGGAATTTCTTCAATGGCTTTAATCTGTGCAGGATTCACTTCAATACCACGGTTAGAAACAAGAAAACCTAAAAAATTTCTTGATGCCACACCAAATGCACGTTTTTCTGGATTCAACTTCATATTATATTTTCGTAAAATTTTAAACGTGTCAGATAGGTGTGATATATGATCTTCTGAATGTTGGGTCTTAACTAGCATATCATCTATATACACTTCCATGGTTTTACCTAAATGTTCTTGAATCATTTGGGTGACCAACCTTTGATACGTTGCACCTGCATTCTTAAGACCGAAGGGCATTACCTTGTAACAGTAAGTCCCCCTGTCTGTTATAAAAGAAGTTTTTTCTTCATCGCCTGGATCCATCTTGATTTGATTATAGCCTGAATATGCATCTAAAAAACTTAATAGCTCATGCCCTGCAGTAGCATCAATTAACTGATCTATGTGCGGTAAAGGAAAGGAATCTTTTGGACAGGCTTTATTAAGGTCTGTGTAATCTACACAGACTCGCCACTTACCGTTCTTCTTAGGAACCACAACAGTATTAGCTAACCAATTAGGATATTTTACCTCACGAATTGAACCAATTTTTAGCAACTTTTGAACCTCCTCTTGAATCACCTTATTTTTGAAAATTCCTTGCTTTCTTTTCTTCTGCTTGACGGGAGGATATGATGGATCTTCATTCAACTTATGAGTCATGACTTCCGGTGGTATCCCTGTCATGTCAGAATGGGACCAAGCAAAACAGTCCGCATTAGCTTTTAAAAATTCAATCAATTTATGTTTTACCTCCGGGCTAAGATTAGCCCCTATGTACACTTTTCTCTCGGGCCAATGTACAAATAATACCACGGCCTCTAGCTCTTCTATCGTTGTTTTGATGTTCTCATTCTCCTCCGGTTCTTTAATGGTATCAGGTCTTGAATCCAGATCTGTTTGCTTTTGCTCAGGTGAGGTTGACTCCGTGTTACCCTCACCTAAATTCTGTAATTGCTATTTGTCTTCACCATTAACAATTGAATTTGCAACGGAGTTGATGCTTCTAGATGTTTGTTGATCGCCTTTGATTTGGCATATTCCCCATGGAGATGGGAATTTAATAACTTGACGTAAATTTGAAGGAACAGCTTCCATGTCATGAATCCATGGCCTCCCAAGAATCATATTGTAAGCCATTTCCATATCTACCACTTGAAATTTGGTATCTTTTAC
>NW_017697192.1:0-3047 GCF_001879085.1 Nicotiana attenuata
TAGCCTATTTACTTGATTCTTGTTAATTTTCGTGGTCGCCATGCTTCGAATATGTCCTGCTGAATCTTAACCTGTTTTCACCATCTCTGAGTGGTTGTGTTTGTTCATCTCTTGTTCCCCTCTGTCTATATGGCTAATTTTGTTTGCTACTCTTGTTCATTCACCTCTATTTATATGCTAAGAATACTGAATCATGACTTCGCATGATTGATTCTGATTTTCCTTGATTGATTGGTAATTTTTTTTTCTTTCAAAACCCTAGCATTCTACTCGCCTGTTTAAATTAATTGATTTTTCTTACCTTATTTGCTATAGTACTCTATTCTACCTAGCCTTTCCTTAATTGGAATTTTCCTGAATTTGGTCTTAATTGGCTACTATATGCAATACTGAACCTTGACTCCTTCCTTATTTAATCCTACACTGATTTTTTCTATTTGCCTTATATGGTGCTGAATCTTTTCGTTTGATTTTGATTCCCTAAATTAATGGGAGTACTTCCCTGAGTTTTTTTTATTAATTGATTCTGAGTTCTTAAATTAACATATTTCTGTGATTCTTACCTTATTTTTTACCACCTACTTTCAACTATAAATACCCTAAGTCTTTCAAAGAAAAGACACGACAGTCTTCTGAACACACACACCACAGAATACTCTCAATTCTGCATTCTCTTGTGCTCTTTCTCTTGCTTTTGCTGTTCTCTGCTTTTGCTTATTATTAGCCGGCTGAAAGCCAAGGCTAATATAGTGTTACTACTTTGTCTTTGCATCCTGCTCTTGCCCTTTCACTGGTATGTCCTAATTAATCTTTAAGCCTCCAACCAATGTGTTTACTTTTGTTTCAGTTCATTATCTTTCTGATTTTCTTCTACTTATACTTCTCCTGTTCAATGTGTAATTGATGCTTTGCTTTAATACTTCACCATGTCTTTTGATCTACATGCTAAGTCTGTAACACGACATTGCCTATCCCTAACTTCTGTGAATCCTATTGCTGTACATTAGCATGCCTAAATTTACCACTTCCCAGTTCCCCTGATCTTTGGCACTCTGCATGTCTTTCTTGGTTTACATGTTTCTAATTGTTGTTTATCTTAAATGTCATGATTGTTTCCCTGTTGTCGTCTAAGAATCATGTTTAAGCCTGACCAATTCTTGGTCCCCTGAATCTTCTGATTCTGTGTAGTCTTTAAAATCTTTAACATTGTGTGATCTATTTGCTCCCTTTCCCCATGATCCTTGCATGCAATCCTACGCTATTAAACTACTATTAAACCATTGTTTCCGTTGTTTTCTTTTTAAACAAATCCTATGTTTTTGAAACTCTTTTTTTTTAAATACTTCTTCCTGCACTTCACACTACCCTTAGAAAATATGTTCTGCCCCCTTCGTGTGAGCATTGCTTTGAGTACCTCTGAGTACTCATCGAACTTTGACACACAAGGCTGGTATTCCACTCTGTACTTGTTCTGCTTTCTTTTAAGTGTCTAGGTGCTGGTATTGGCCAGGGACCCAATGGGGCCCTAGGGAGCTTTGCCGCACCTAGACCATGGCAAAGGCTGTAAACTCGAAGGGGTTGAGGTTGGAAGACTGTGCCTGATTGAAGGCTCCCTATAGAATAACTTCTTATTTTTGTTCTTTATTGCTGTAATTCAGATATTACTGGTTTGTAATAATTTGTAAACGAACAATTGGGGGTGAATAGTGAATATGGGGAGGGTTATGTATGCTTAGTATAAATAATGGATAGAAAACATGCTTATAGGATTTTATTTACTTATCTGCGCAATAGATAACCTGTATAGGTCATGCATCTCATTCATTAGACATCCTTCTTTAGGTTCTTTACTTTCAGCCTGTCATTACGCTCATCTTGTAACCACGATCAGTTAATAACCAGCAAATAATTAACAACAAGCCAAATAATTTGTCATTACTGCATTGGCATGTTAGAAACCTGTTTTAAGTACTTTTATGTGCATTAGATATCCTGCCGTTAGGACTTCTCACTCGTTCGAGTTGCAGTAGCTAATTCACGTTTGTCTAATAACTTTGTTAAAATATGGCTAAGTGGTTTGAAACGTTTTCTGCAAATACCTTATCACACGTACCTTTATAAATCAGAATCAAAATATGCATGTTTGTCCCTTAAGATAATCAGACAATGTATAACAACACCTAGGCAAACTTTAGGCCCAATAAGAACTGATCGTGTTTTTATTAGCTTAAGACCAACCAACTTCTTCAATTTCAACTCTGCCGTCCCCATTTTTGCTCTGATTCTCTGAAGTTCACTCTATTTTTTTTTCTTAAAAAACTCTGCTTCATCTGGAAATGATTTTAAAATGGTGCACCCATTTATTCTTACTGAGTTTCTTATTTTTTATGTCCTCAAATCACCGGGTTACCAACCTCTGCCAAGAATCGTGCTATTTTACTTGTCATGCACCTCATTAAACTACTGTTACTACTTCTTTTTTTTAAAACCATGTTTTAACTGCTGTAAAAGTTCCTATCTTTGAGACCTTAACTGTGTTTAAGTCATGCTATTTATGTGTTTGTTTGAGGAGGTATACATGAGCCTTTATATGTTTACATTTCTTCCCCCCCAACGTGCAGTATGTGTTTTTGTATGTCGCCTTAGATTTTTATCCTTTGAAACCAATCAGCCTAATATCCCACCCTTTAGGACTAGTAGTCCTAGGTGCCTCCGGGACTGATAGGAATGGGACGGGTAATAGCATGCAATAGTAACCGAGACCAATCCGCGCTTTAATACCTTAACGGGGTGGAAAGGGTAGATATGGATATGATGACCGGTGCGATAATACCTCATGTAGCCCCTCTTTAGAGGAGTGATTACTGGGTATTGCATTGACGTGATCCATATTAATCATAAACCTAGGACCCCCTCCCTTTACTTGCTTTCGTTTATTTTTTTTAGAATTGTTTAAATCTTTTCATAAAATTCCTGCCCTTTTTACCTTTACTCAAGTTTCGACTCACTTGCAATATTGTATGTGAACCCTTTCTATTTGAGCCCTT
>NW_017697193.1:0-3047 GCF_001879085.1 Nicotiana attenuata
TTTGGTTCGTGGGTTTTTGGGAGCTGAAGCTCGGTTTTGATTCGAGATCTTGAGCAGCTTAATCGTTATCTTCCCAACCGGGGTATGTAGGCTGTCTCGAAGCGCTCCTCGATTCGAGATTCCTCCGTGCTGGTTTCCGGCTGGAGCCCTTATCAGGGATGTGGGAGATCTCTTACGAAGATTCTCCCCAAAAGAAGGGGGGCTGTGGGAGATCTCTTACGAAGATTCTCCCCAAAAGAAGGGGGGCTGCTCTGCTTCTTCTTGTTTGCACCATTAGATAGATGAGGGACAGAGGGACTGGACCTCGATTCGAGATCTTCGAGTTCCATCGGCCTGATATGCCGCTTTGGCTTGTTTTTGCTGGGTTGTTCTTCCCAACCGGCGTTTCTTTCCTTTTGGTCCATGGAAGAACTACGCGATTTTGCTACGAAATCCCCACAGACGGCGCCAAATTGTTTGCTCAAAAGTTATCACATATCTTATGAACGCAAAACAATACGAATAAATTATGGGAAAATCATAGCAAATCGTAATAATCCATTGAACCACAAGAAGGAAGCGAAAAACAGTACTCAGGATTAGGGGGAGAGGTATTAAAAGCCTTTATTGATAATATTGGTTTGGTCTGCCTCTCCATGAAGAGGTTCAGAGCCTTACAATGGTGTTTTCACTTCCCATAAGATGGGTGTGTTTTTCTTTTCTCTCTCTCCTCCATAGTGATCAAGAAGCAGCCCCCTTTCTAGGGCTTCCACTCTTAGTATTTATAGCTGTGGACTTTGTGAGCTGGCCATAAATGGCCGTGACCACGTTGGGATATCGCCTTTATGATGGAGGATAGGCCATGACCTTGTCGATCGAGTCGGATGCGGGTTGAACATCGTCAATTCTGAGTGATCGTACCACTAATTAATCATGAATTAACTTGAAACGGGATTAGCCTCGTTAATTATCGTGGGGTCGGATTCTGACCCATACAGTTGTTTGCTCAAAAGTTATCACATATCTTATGAATGCAAAACAATACGAATAAATTACGGAAAAATCATAGCAAATCGTAATAATCCATTGAACCACAAGAAGGAAGCGAAAAACAGTACCCAGGATTAGGGGGAGAGGTATTAAAAGCCTTTATTGATAATATTGGTTTGGTCTGCCTCTCCATGAAGAGGTTCAGAGCCTTACAATGGTGTTTTCACTTCCCATAAGATGGGTGTGTTTTTCTCTTCTCTCTCTCCTCCATAGTGATCAAGAAGCAGCCCCCTTTCTAGGGCTTCCACTCTTAGTATTTATAGCTGTGGGCTTCGTGAGCTGGCCATAAATGGCCGTGACCACGTTGGGATATCGCCTTTATGATGGCGGATAGGCCATGGCCTTGTCGATCGAGTCGGATGCGGGTTGAACATCGTCAATTCTGAGTGATCGTACCACTAATTAATCATGAATTAGCTTGAAACGGGATTAGCCTCGTTAATTATCGTGGGGTCGGATTCTGACCCATACAGTTAGTCCCTCCTCTTATTGAGGTCGGGCCTTGGCCGAGATCGATGAGTGGATTCCATCGGCTGTATTTTGAGAAACACGGATGGGGATGGCGATTGTTGCTTCGGTCGAGGCCGAATTCTTTTTGGCGATGGCCCTTAGCCTTGTAGAGTATTAGTATCCTGTTATTGGGCTGTCAAGTCATTGTTTGATCGAGGTCGAACTCTCCTTTTGGGCGAAGGCACTTGACCTTTTAGCTTACTTCGAGTGAGGTCGAGCTGCATTGTGCTCTGATCCTTACGTTTGCTTTGGAAACATACCCGTCGGCCATGACGGACGGGTCGTATGTTGCGCGGCCGAGGAGAATGAGGGCACGCTTGATACGTGCTCGGCGGTGTCAAAAAAAAGAAATTTTTAGGGCGCAAGGAGCACTTCCTCGGCATTCATAGGTCGTTATGACCATTTCGAGGGCGGGACGCCGACGGGTGATTTGCAAGGCCGCTTTACGGAGCCTGTCATAATGACGCACATTCCTATGGAATTGAACCGGCGTGCGGTTGGTCACGTAGTTAATGGTGGCAGTTGGGATGCATAAGGGCCACTTGTATTGCCTATAAATAAAGGCTGAGGAATTCGTTTTCCATATTCTTATTGCTTATCTGAGAGAAGTTCTGAAGAAGATTTTCTTGTTGTTGTTTCACCTTCGTCTTTATCCCCCAAACTTCATTTCTTTCTCGTTATTGTATCAACAATGGCAGGCATTTCTTCCCAAAACGTTCTTCCGACGGACCTTCCGGTTAATTCACCGGTGACCGAGGGGCCAATTCCGGTGATGGGGGGTGCAGAACTGGTGGAGACTGGCGAGGCTCCGTCGGTTGACGAGATAGTATCTCTGCCCGGAGCTCCGATGACCGATTTCACCGCCGACGGTGGGGAGGATCAGGTGGATGAAGCCCCATTAATGGGGGAGATTGGGATGTCTCGACTGCGGGGACAGGGGGTCATCCCCGGCTATGCTGACGTCATTCTCGCTAGAAGCGAGGAGAGGGTCCACACCGACCGTAGGGGATACTGCGTCTTTTACGCCTACCCCTTCAAGTTAGGGTTTAAGCTTCCGCTTCCAATGTTGGTGGTTGATTTCTGTCGTTATTACGGGGTATGCCCGGGTCAGCTTACTCCTTCTCTTTACAAGTTGTTAGCGATGCTCATCAAATACGCAGAATTGGCTGGTAGGGAGATTACGCTACAGCATGTGCTTAGCCTCTACGCCCCACCGAGGGTTCGGGGTACCATGATTCGAGTGTGCCCTCGCGGGACGAGGGGCCTGACTGCGAAGCTAGATGATGAGATTGAGCCTCGCCCTTTCGAGCACTTCTTCTACATCAGGACTGAACACTTAGTGGCGTGTTCTACTGGATTCCCAGAGGCTTGGAATCACGCACGTAAGTTTCTTGGCCATTGAATCCTCTTTTTTTTTTTACCTTTCCTTACGTCTTGTGCTCGTAAGCGTTAACTCGTGTCAATTTTGTAGCCGAAAAATCGTCGCCGGCTCCGTTAGCTGGGTCGTC
>NW_017697194.1:0-3046 GCF_001879085.1 Nicotiana attenuata
TTTTCCTCGGACCTGCCGGGTATGCCGCCCGATAGGGATATCGATTTTTGTATTGATCTGGCTCCGGGCACGCAGCCCATTTCTATCCCGCCGTATCGCATGGCCCCGCCAGAGTTGAAAGAGTTAAAGGATCAGTTGCAGGATTTGCTTGAGAAGGGTTTCATCAGACCCAGCGTTTCGCCTTGGGGTGCGCCAGTGTTATTTGTGAAGAAAAAGGATGGTTCGATGAGGATGTGCATTGATTACCGGCAATTGAACAAAGTGACGATTAAGAACAAGTATCCACTGCCGAGGATTGATGATTTGTTCGACCAGCTTCAGGGTGCAAGGGTATTTTCAAAGATAGACTTGAGATCTGGCTACCACCAGCTGAGGATTAGGGCATCCGATGTCCCTAAGACAGCATTCCGCACTCGGTACGGGCATTATGAGTTCCTGGTCATGTCGTTTGGGTTGACCAATGCCCCAGCAGCATTCATGGAGTTGATGAACCGAGTGTTCAGGCCATATTTGGACATGTTCGTGATAGTCTTTATTGATGATATTTTGGTGTACTCCCGCAGCCAGGAGGAGCACGAGCAGCACCTTAGGGTGGTTCTTCAGACTTTGAGGGATAGTCAGTTATATGCCAAGTTCTCCAAGTGTGAGTTCTAGTTGAGTTCGATTGTATTTCTGGGTCACGTTGTATTAGCAGAGGGTATTCAGGTGGACCCGAAGAAGATAGAGGCGGTCAAGAACTGGCCTCGACCAGCATCAGCTACAGAGATTCGAAGTTTCTTGGGGTTAGCAGGCTACTACAGATGGTTCGTGGAGGGGTTTTTATCTATTGCAGCCCCGATGACCAGATTGACCCAGAAGGGTGACCAGTTCAGATGGTCAGATGAGTGTGAGGCGAGCTTTCAGAAGCTCAAGACAGCTCTGACTTCGGCACCGATATTGGTTTTGCCCACCGGCTCAGGGCCTTATACAGTTTATTGTGATGCTTCCCGTATTGGGCTCGGTGCAGTATTGATGCAGGATGGCGGAGTCATTGCTTATGCTTCGAGGCAGTTGGAGATCCACGAGAAGAATTATCCGGTTCATGATCTAGAGTTGGCAGCCATTATTCATGCTTTGAAGATTTGGAGGCATTACCTATATGGTGTGACGTGTGAGGTGTACACTGATCACAAGAGTCTTCAGTACTTATTCAAGCAGAAGGAGTTGAACTTGAGGAAGAGGAGGTGGTTGGAATTATTGAAAGATTATGATGTTACTATTTTGTACCACCCGGGGAAGGCCAATGTGGTGGCTGATGCATTGAGTAGGAAGTCCGCCAGCATGGGTAGTCTTGCTTATATTCCGATCAGCCAGAGACCGCATGCTTTGGACATTCAGGCCTTGGCCAATCGATTTGTGAGGTTGGATATTTCTGAGCCCAGCAGAGTGTTAGCTTGCACGGTTGCTCGTTCTTCATTATTGGAGCGTATCCGTGATCGACAGTTTAATGATCCCCATTTGTGTGTCCTGAGAGACACGGTGCAGCGTGGAGGTGCCACGAAGGTAACCTTAGATGATGATGGTGTTTTGAGATTGCAGGGGCGAGTTTGTGTGCCCAATGTCGATGGGATTCGAGAGTTGATCTTAGCGGAGGCCCATAGTTCTCGGTATTCTATTCACCCGGGCGCCGCGAAGATGTATCAGGACTTGCGGCAGCATTATTTGTTACACCCCGTGTTTTCGTATGTAAGAGTACATCATAAGTCAATTAATGTAAGCTCAGAAAGGGAATCATCTTTTAAAAGCTTACAAAGTTAGTTCATCATGTTAACGTGGAGGTTACAAATATTTAAGATCATTAGTACCAAGTAGCAAGAGGGTTTGAAGGCTTAGAAGCTAAACGAATTGAAGAAAATAAGTTTCGTCGAAAGTCGACAAGTTGGAATATTTTACCATGTACTTTTGGGATGATACTAGGGTTATTAACATTATAAGGAGATTATATTATGAGTTATTTTAGTCGTACGATAGTTGGTGTTATGTTTTGAAGTCAAGCGAGTTGTGGAACAAAAGTTGGAAAAGGTCATCACAAGTTCCATTTATAATATGCTGAACTTTAGGTCAAATGTAGATGCACTTTTCTCCCAATATACTTAGAATCAATGGATGATCTACATATCAAATTGAAGATCTACGAGTCTAGTTTCCAACGCATTAAACCGTTCATCGATACGATATTGGAGTAGAGAGATGTTTGCATTTTCGCGAGACAGCGCAGACTGGTAGGTGACAAGTAGGTGCATCACCTACTTGCCAAAATGAGAGGACTTAATTAAAAGCCCCAAAGTCGGCCAAGAGGGGTCTTTTAAGGGAATAAAAACTGAGTTATTTCACCTGTATTTCAGACCAAGAAAACCTAATTGAACCCCTTCAACTCCTCCCCCAAAATCCCACACAAACCCTAGGGTATTCCGGGTGTTACGACGCGATTCTAGTGCTGAAAAGTCCGGACAGCATGCTAGTTTCTCTTTCTCCTTCTTGTATCCGTGTTGAGGAACTTATTTTTGATGAAAAAGGACCAGGTTTCGTGGGTGATACTCAGTACAAGGTATGTTTATGCTTCTCCTTCCATTATCTATGCGTTTGCGAGTTGTAACTCGATCGTAAAGAATAGACCTAGCTAGTTTCGGAAGAATGGTATGTTGTTTGATCTTGTGCAATGGTTGGCTGGTTGTGAACTTATTTTTAAGTTAAATTCATGGCTGGTTTATTGTATAAGAGGTGTAATGATGTACTTTTGGTTGTATTTCTCAATTTGAAAGAAAAGACAAGTCGAAACGTGTTTAAGTAAACCGAAAAATTATGTTTGAGTTGATGAACTTGTGGGACTGTTTTTGGGCTGTTTCGTGTTGGTATTGGGTTGTCTCTTTTACTACTGTTTTTATGGAGTTGAGAGGAGGAAGGGTGTGGAGAAACACCACATAATGGCAAGGTTGTTTGTTGGTCGTTCATCGTAACATTTTCGGATTGTTTGACACTATTATGGTTGTCATGTTGTGTATGAAGT
>NW_017697195.1:0-3046 GCF_001879085.1 Nicotiana attenuata
TGCTAACATGAAGAGAAAAATGAATACTCTTGAAGAAAAGGCAGCTCGCCGGGAGAAAGAATTACAGGCCGAGAGGGAACAATGCTATGGGTTAATCGCTGATATGGAAAAGGAAATAAAATTGTTACAAGACCTTCACTTCCAGGATTCTCAGGTGCTAGAGGCTCGCACCCAACAGATAAGCCGGCTACTCCAAGAGAAAGGCCAAACCAGGGAAAGAATCAGAAACATTGCCAACTATATTGTCATGAAGTGTCAGGCCGGTGAGAGGATGGGTCGTACCACGTTCTTTGCCTCCGTGATGATATTTGTTCGCCAGGTCATGAACGATCTGGATCAGTTGCAAAAGGGTCTTGCACGCAGGTCCGCGGCGATGCCGAGTGATGCCCCGCGGGCCCCAGGATTTGAAGCTTTGATATATTCTTAAATGATCGAGTCTGTAGTTTTTGAGTCTGGTTTTTGTACTTTCCTTTTCCAAGAAAAGAAAAACAAATAGTCTAGTAGCTTTGTAATCGCAGTTATTATTAATGAAAATTTGAAAATTCCCAAAAACTGTTTCTTTATTTCTTGTACTTATGTTTGCATTTATTTGCAAGAACTACGCTTGGTCTGATTCATGCGGGATCATGATACGTAGGCAATCTCCATAGGATTCGACCGTAACCCTAAAAAAAGGAAGGAAAAGAAAAACAAGAGAGAAAGGAACGCAAAAAGGAATCGAGAGAAAGACCATGGCAAAAGAAAAAGGAAAAGCAGAAAATGAAAAATAGAGGGAAAAGAAAAATGAGAGAAAAACAAAAGAGAACGAAAAGAAACAAGAGAAAAGCCGGGATGACGCATGCAACCGAAGCAAACATATAGATATTTATTTAACTGTATAGGTGCATCATACTCCAATGTGCGTTTACCTATCTGTTAGTTATCTCAAACTAATCGTGTGTTGCTGTCAATTCCAGCTGAGCTTTTTAGAAACAGTGGTTGGTTTGTGGTAAGCTGGCCTCACATCGCTATTTCACCAGATAAAAAGGAAATACAGAGATGTCATCTGAATTGACTTTGCCTGCAATCCCCATACCTGAAGACAGCCCCATCTCGGGGTTCCCGGCCTCTGAATCTTTTACAGCTGAAGAAAATCGGATCTTGCGCCGTGCGATTGATGGAAATGTGGGATGCTTGGAACAACGGAAAGGAACCTCCAAGCACCATTCCCGGATTCCCAGAGTTATTCCCTAGATCTGGAGGTGCTACTACTGTCCCTATCAGCCACCTTCATACTCCTTTGGGACAGCCTACCCTGACCGCTCACTTCGTCGGAACACCTTCTGAGGTCCGCCCCCAGGTGTTCCCAGCAGGAGCAGCTCCTAACATCTTCACTGCTCCACCATGCCCTGCTACAACACAACCTTCACTGCCAAGACCTGCCTTTGATCCCTCAGCTTTCACCTTCCAAAACCCTGTCTTTCCGGTGGATCCTCCTCAATATCCCACATATAATTACTCTCAGCCACCACCATACGAGCTTACACCAGGGCAGGACAAAACCCCCAAAGCCCCAGAGCAGGATGAGATGGCGAAGAGAATAAGAAGCCTCGAGCAGAGCTTGAAAAACATGCAAGGCCTGAGCGGGCAAAATAGTGTCTCCTATACAGACCTATGTATGTTCCCGCATGTACACTTGCCGTCAAGGTTCAAAACACCAAAATTTGAGAAGTACGACGGACACGGTGACCCCATTGCTCACCTGAAGAAGTATTGCAATCAGTTACGGGAAACCGGTGGCAAAGAAGAGTTGTTGATGGCTTATTTTGGAGAAATCTTGATTGGCATCGCTTCGGAATGGTATATGGACCAAGATGTCTCGCGTTGGCATATTTGGGATGATCTGGCCCGAGACTTTGTTCGACAATTTCAGTATAATATAGACATCGCGCCAGACAGGAACTCTTTGGAAAATCTTAAGAAAAAGCCTTCAGAAAGTTTCCATGAATATGCAACTAAGTGGCGCGAACAAGCGTCAAGAGTGAAGCCTCCGATGGATGAGGTAGAGATGGTCACTGTTTTCCTTCAAGCCCATGAAGCAGACTATTTTCAGAATATGATGTCCACCATGGGCAAACCCTTCGCAGAGGCAATAAAAATCGGAGAGATGGTAGAGAATGGGCTAAAAACGGGTAGAATTTTGAGCCAGTCAGCCATAAGAGCAACCTCCCAAGCCATCCAAGGTGGGTCTGGAGGAATGGCCAAAGGCAATAAGAAGAAGAAACAGTGATGGCAGCATTGGGAGGAAGAAGATACCGGGCTCCTAGACCGGTGTTTTCTGAAAGAACCCCTCAACACTACTATCCTCATACTAATATGGCTTATGTTCCTCCACCTTATGCGGTTATGAATGCTCAACCCTTCAGCCGACCGCAACCACAAGCTAACTGAAATCCACCTCCATTCCAAAGAAATCAACCTCCTCACCAGAACCAATATAATCCCCGACCACCGCAAAATAACTTTCGCCCTCGGGAACCACCCAGACGACCAAATTTTACGCCGATTGGTGAACCTTACTCCAGTTTGTTCCTGAAACTCGTCCAGATGAATTTGCTGCAGCCTATTCCCCAAAACAGGCAGAACCCTGAATCTCCAGGTTATCAACGAGGGGTCCATTGTGCCTACCATTCAGGAGCTGAAGGGCATAGTACTGATAACTGCCGGACATTGAAGAAAGCTGTGGAAGATTTGATTGAACAAGGGAAAATAGTATTGAGGGATGAAGATGCCCCGAATGTGACTAATAACCCACTGCCCACTCACAACAACGGGCCGGTAATCGGGATGATCTGTGAAGATAGAGAATCTGATCCCGCATTAAAAGCTATAATTGCTATTGCCGATGCAGAAAAGAAGCCCAGGGTACCCCCGAAGCTAGGGAAAGGGGAGAAGAAGAATAAAAGTGTCAAAACTGAGCCTGAGAAGAAACCTGAGACAAAAGTAGAGACGGAACCTCCTAAGAACGGAATTCTCTATGTTCCACGAGGACGCCAAGAAAAAACAT
>NW_017697196.1:0-3046 GCF_001879085.1 Nicotiana attenuata
TTATATATAATATACATATAAAAAACGAAAATAATAAAATAAAATAAAAAACTACATATATATATATATAGTAATTGATTACTTTATTTGGATTAATAAGTATCGATATCGTATAATTAAATATGATAAAAAAACAAAAAATAAATATATATAAAAAATAACTACCCATTCAAATTGGGTGGGAGTAGTTTCAAGTTTAAGTTTTTAAATTATTTTAAAATAAAAAGCAAAAAAAAAAAAATTTACCAATAAAAAAACGAAAAAAGAGAAGAAAAACTACCCATTCAAATCGGGAAGTAGTTTCAAGTTGGAGTTTTAAAATAATTTTAAAATAAAAAACAAAATAAAATAAAATAATGAATTACTAATTCAAATTGGGGAGTAGTTTCAAATTGGAGTTTTAAAATTATTTTAAAATAAAAAAATGAAAAATTTATTTATATATGATATAATATAATATAATATATGTATAATATATAATATATAATATATATAATAGGAGAGTCAAAGAAATATATATCTATATATATAATAGGAGAGGCAAATAAATGTTATAATGACAAGTGTCATAATTTCTATTAACAATTGTCACGACCCAATTCCCATACCGGTCGTGATGGCGCCTCTCGTGAAGACAAGGCCAGCCAACTAACCCAAATCTTTTCACTAACAATTATTAAACATAAATGAATAGAAGATACAACTTAATGGCATTAGAAACTGTTAATTACTACCCGAACGGGGTGTCACAAGTCACGAGCATCTAAGGAAACCTTAACACAACTACAGGCCAATAAATATATACAAGTAAAATTTCTGGAAAACAAAAGACAACATCCGGTGCCGCGAACGCTGGCGGTCACCTTGCTCAGCTACAATAACAATACCTTCAATCCGCTAATAATTCGCTACCGGGTGAACGATACCTGCAACTGCACGCGAGGTGCAGGGAGTAAAGTGAGTACTTCCAACTCAGTGAGTAATACGAGTAAATAATAACTGAGAGGCAAGAAATCACGTAAGAGCACTCCATCATGCTATATAGGACAGTACAACCCTTTGAGAAAACAGTAAAACCGTGAAAAATCCTTTAGAAAATATCTGGCTTAGTTTAAAAACCTCTTTTGAAAATATCCTTTTCCAACAGTCAAGCAAATGAATGCGTAATCAGATAGTGCAAGTCCGCACATAAGTCAGCCCCTCGGGCACAACACTCCATCAACAAATAACACCAGGGTATCTGGTAAACAGTGCAAAAAGTAGCATGGATGCCAATGATATGAGAGTGCTGAATGTCATGACACGTAGTACAAATAGGAACCAATGCATGAATGCAATGCAATGCACATGACCGCTGCGGCGCGCAGCCCGATCCATTTGGGTACCCGCGCTCACTGGGGGTGTGTACAGACTCCGGAGGGGCTCCTACAGCCCAAGCGCAATATCATCATAGTATCGCTGCGGCGTGCAGCCCGATCCATATTCAGTCCAGATCAATGCAAATGAGCCACTCGGGCAATGTTAAGTAATAACTTTTAACTCAAAACATTAGAAAATGCAATTTAAGTCTTTAAACTTTAGCAATATGACTGCACATTTCAAACCTGTGTTTAACTCAGGACTGAAGTCATTTAATATGCTAAGTGTTATGAAAACAGCGATAATAATCCCTAAAGGATTCAAATAATCGGCACGAAGCCCAAAACATGGCAATCAGCCCAAATCACGATAGCATCAAGCAGGTTTTAGTCATTTACGCAGTAAAATCAACAACCGGGACGGACCAAGTCGCTATCCCCAACGGTGCTCTACCCCACGCTCATACCTGGCGTGCAAGTCACCACAATACAACACTATGATGTGCAAATCCGGGGTTTCAAACCCTCAGGATATCATTTACAAGTATTACTCACCTCGAACCGGTGAAATCTCTAGCTCGCGATGCCTTTGCCCCTCGAATCGGCCTCCACGCGCATCGAATCTAACCAAAATCAGAGCGAGTACATCACAATTTGCCAAGGGAACAACACCCAATCGAAAACAACCAAGAAATAGCAGAAATCTCGAGACTAGCAAAACCCGAGCCCCAGGACCGCTTCTCGAAAAATTATGAAATTCACATCACCAGATTTCTCGTCTCGCCACGAGTCCATACATATAAAGTTCACCAAAATCGGAGTTCGTTTGACCCTCCAAATTCCATTTTTACATCAAAATTCTCAAACCCTAACTTACCCCATTTTTACCCTTGAATTCCTTGAGTTTTCAGTGTTAATTCATGTTTATACACAATAATAACATAATCTAAGCCCAAGAATCCATACCTGATGATAGCCCTCGAAACCCTCTTCAAAAATCGCCCAAAATCTCCTTAGTCCGAAGTCCAAAATGTTGTTACTTTCAAAAATTCGACGAAGATGAATTAATTTTCACTTAAACTGCCAGGCATTTCGCTTCTGCGGATCCAGTACCGCTTTTGCGGCTTCCGCTTATGCGGTCAACGTCCGCTTTTCGCGGACCTTTTCACTTAAGGCAACCGTTCCGCTTCTGCGGTCCCGAATCGCATCTGCGGACCGCTTAAGCGATCCAATGTTCCGCTTCTGCGGAACCTGACCAGGGTTCCAAATTCCACTCCTGCGAGGTCTAGCTCGCTTCTGCGAGGCCGCCTATGCGGTCCTCCTTCCGCTCCTGCGGATCTGGCAGGGACAGACTTCCGCTTCTGCGCATCTTCTAATCACTTCAGGAGACCGCACCTGCGGTCCCATAACTGCAGGTGCGAAGAACAGATACCAGCAAGGTTGATTCTGCAATTAACTCCAAAAACCTTCCGTTTAACCACCCGAATTCACCCCGAGGCCCCCGGGACCTCAACCAAAAATACCAACACATCCTAATACCTTATTCAAACTTGTTCCAATCCTCAAAACACTTCAAACAACGCTAAAACCATCAAATCACATCGAATTCAAGCCTAAGTTTCTTAAAAACTTTCGAATTACGCATTCGATCAAAAACCCGACCAAACGATGTCCGAATGACCTGAAAT
>NW_017697197.1:0-3046 GCF_001879085.1 Nicotiana attenuata
TTTTGCGCGGTCCGCGGCCCCCAACTTCAAAAGATGAGATTTGAGAGTTCAAGGAGCCTACGCGGCCGCGCTACCTTTTTGGCGCGGTCCGCGCTGACCCCGTAGGGGTATTTTTGTCCAGATTTTCCAGCTGGGTATAAATAGGTCTTTTTACCATTTTTAGGTTAAGTTTTAGATTCTGAACAAGAGCTGCGCTCGTGAGAAGTATTGTGTAGCCTATTTTGGCAATTTTCCTCTTCAATATCATAATTTTTAAATAGTAATCAATCATTATGTTATTTTCATCATCTACTTCTATTGTTTCTTCTTTAATTATGTCTGGCTAAACCCATTAGCTAGGGTTGTGGCTCAACCCTAGTGTGGGTAATTAATGGGAGTTGCATTCTAGGGTGAGATTGAGATTGGGTATTTGTTATTTGGGTTGATTTTGTGTTTCAATCTAGAATTTGTGGTTGCAAACATGAATTCAAGCTTAGTGGGTCTAACTCTTCTTGAGAAAGAGAGTCATATGACCCTAAAAGTTAACCCAACAAGGAATTGGGATGGACCCATGAGAATGGTAGTCCCAATTAACGGGTTAAAACCTCGAAAGAGTAACTACCCTACTTGAGCCCTAGTTGCCCGATCTAATTGGCCTACCTAATTGGTCTCAAGAGAGTCAATTGGGCAAAATCGTTCTCTCAACCGAGAGGTGTGAGAATGAGTGCAATTGTGCAACGGCTATAGCAATAAACTCAGATTTATCAATCTCCCCTTAGTTGCTTCTACCCGTTAGCTATCCACCTAGGTAGTGTCACGACCCTAGTGCCTTTTTCCTATATTAAGCACAACTTAGCAATATTTTCTTAGCATAATTTAGCTTTAATCCTTAGATTACAATAGTAGTTTTAAATATAAAAACCCCCAAAAATGTTAGGAGTGCAATTAGAAGTACAAACGCAATTCTAGGCTAAACAGGCAATACAACTCCATTCCAAGCTCCCTGTGGAAATTCGACCCCGATCCACTATTCGGGTATTAGTTATTGCTACCCACTCTTCCTACCATTGTGTAGTGTTGAGACGGTCGCGATCAACTTTTTGGCGCCGTTGCCGGGGAGCTTACGGTGTTGACTATCAGTTTAGTTAGTTTTGCGTTTTGCTTCTCTTTCCTTCTTGTTTACTAATTCTGTTTGTGTCGATAAATCAGGTACTATGGCTCTCAATGCAAACGAACCTCTTGGCAACGTAAATGCGGGGGAGGAGGTAGTTGATCTTGAGACCGAAGAGGTAATACCACCTCAGGTTCCACCTAGAGGCCATCCGGCCAACGCAAATGACAACAATTCTATTCCAGACCCTCCTGTGCCACCGCCAAGAGCAGTCCCAAGAGTTCTTCCAAATCAAGGGTACGCGAGTGCCATTGTTCCTCCTCGAATCCGGGCGGGGAACTTTCAAATCACTAATGTCATGTTGACCTTGCTCGAGCAAAGGGGATATTTTACGGGTGCCTCCGACCAAAATGCATACAAGCACTTGAAGGGGTTCGTAGATACTTGCTGGGGCAGCAAACAAACAAACGTGTCAGAGGATGCGTTGAGATTTAGGCTTTTCCCGTTTTCTCTTCGGGGTAAAGCGTTGGACTGGTTAGAAAGGCTTCCAAATCATTCTATTCACACATGAGATGAATTGGCCGACAAATTTATTGCCAAGTTCTTTTCTCCAAGTCATATGGCGGCTCTTCGGGACGAAATTCTAGCTTTCAAGCAAATGCCAATGGAACCATTGCACGAGATCTGGGAACGTTATAGAACAATGGTGAAGGAGTGCCCTAACAATGACATGACTGAGGCGATGATCCAGCAGACTTTCTATAGGGGCATCAACACCACGAATCAGTGCATTGTGAACCAATTGGCTGGTGGGAACTTTATGAAACTTTCTTACCAAGAGGCATGTGATGTACTTGATAAAATGGCTGACACCTCTTCGGCATGGCAAAGCCGAGCGAATGTGCCCCAAGGTGACCCCACGGTCATCCATTTGCACAAGGAATTGAATGACCATGGCCAAGCTATTGCCAAACTTACAACAACAATGAATCAATTGGCGAAGGCGCATTTGCAACAAGTTCAAAGCCCTCACCAAGTCAATGCAATGGAGAATGTGTCTATGTTGAAAAGGAGGCAAAGGGGGAAACAACAACAACAAGGTAATTGTGAGCAGTTTGACAATAACAATGATGGTGGTGGTTATTCGAACGAGTGTTATGATGATCAAAGTGAGGAATTCCAATATGTCAATAACTACCAAGGAAATAGAGGAAATCAGGGGAATCAACAATGGCGCCCCCAAGGCAATTGAGGCAATCGACAAGGTGGCGGAAATTGGAACAACAATAACCAACAACAAGGTGGTAACAATTGGAACAATAACAATCAGAACAACAATTGGGGTAATCAAGGTAACAACCAAGGCAATTGGAACGGGAACAGCAACAATTGGAGCAACAACAATAGCAATCAAGGAGGGTGGAATAATGGTGGTAGGGGGCAAGGCTTTCAAATGCCCCCCATGTTCCAACAACCAAACAATCCACCCCCCTTTCAATCGCAAGGGCCTAGTTCTTCCGGGAGTGATATGGGACGGATAGAGATGATGTTCGAGCAGATGATGAAAAAGAACCAAGATTCTGACGCACAATTGGCTTCACATAACACATCCATCCGGAACCTAGAGGTGCAAATAGGATAAATTTCTCAAGCTTTAAATACCCGACCTAAAGGTGCGCTACCAAGTGACAAGGTAGTGAACCCAAAGGGGGGTAACAATCATGTGATGGCAGTTACAACTAGGAGTGGAAGAGGCGGTGATGTGCATGCCTCGGATGAGAATCGGGTTGTGAATGATGAAGTTGAGTTGCATGATGATGATGTGCCTTTGAATGTTGACAATGTGGTTGAACCAATAGTGACAAATGATGTACGGATTGATATTGATGATGAGGCCGGGGTAGAGACTCAAGATGCCGTGAACCCGTCTAGGGAACACATTATTGATATACCCGA
>NW_017697198.1:0-3045 GCF_001879085.1 Nicotiana attenuata
AACAGTCCATTGACAGTCCATATTCTCATTAATACATCTGAAGTTATGGTTCAAATAAATCAATCACGCGAGAATTCTAAAAAAAAAAAAGCAATAACAGTAAAGTTCAGGTGCAAGCATGTATCCCTTTATCATTTATACTTCAGACTTGTGGTTTATAGGTGAAGGCAATCTTCAGCATCATTTGAGCATGAGAAAATACCTGGATTACATGAAATAGAGGAGAAGAGGAAGGTCAGCAGCAGTATTCAACAACTAATCTCAACAGGCCCCAATTTTACACCCAGAAACACACTCAAACACAGCCCGGAATAAATCGTAAGGCAACAGCAACAACAGATTTCCACAACAGACTCGATTGACCAGTTTCAACTCAAAAATAAAACCAAATAGCTCAAATTCTCCCAGCAACTCATTCAAATTGGAATCCAGAACACTCTGAAACTTCAGTGATTGTAGTTGTGCCAAAATGTGACAATCAGTGATTAAAATTCAAAAATCAGCCTAGAGAAATCGACGTACAGTACTTTTTTTTGATTTTTTGTTGTTATTCTGAATATTTGAGAAGCCTAAGATCTAAAGGAGTTTGAAATTTGAATTTCAGATCTAGGAAGCTTGGACAATATTTTTGGGGGAATTTTTGGAGCTCCCCAAACATCAATGAAGGCATTGGGGCTGTCTTTTATAGGCAACATGAGATGCAATTTCAGATTTTTTAGTTTTACATATTAGTCCCTCACTTATTAACTTGTTACTCAAGTTAGTGCACTATGTTTCTTGCAATTACAACTAAAGCCCTAGTCTAGAAGGTCCTAGAAGACTCTAATATTAACTACCATGTTCTACTCAATTCCAAATGTCTAAACTATCCCTGAACTTACACCTAAACTACAGCTATAACCAAACAATTTCCAAAGCTCTGAACTAATGAAGAGTAATCCCAACTTAAACTATTATTGAATTTATCAATTGAACCAATAACCAAATTAAACTATTCTGCTAATTACACGACTAATTAAACTGAAAATGAACTAACTGGTAATTATCCTAAATTAAAGGAATACCAGAACTTGATTCAAACAAACTTAATAAAACCAACTAACAGATTATCACATGCTTAACTAAAATTAAACTAAAATCAGGAGTTGGAACAAACTACAATCAAACAAACAACTAGAATTAATCAAAACAACTCAGAACACAAGATTAAACAGTATTGACAAAATTAAAACGCACATTGGACTGAAAATTGACCATACTGAGAACAGGAGCAATAGAAGACAATTAAACGAAGAAAAGAAAAGAAAATTGAAACTCACTGGCACAACTCAAAATTCGGCTGCCTCTCGATTTAAAATTTGGATGGTTCTAATGCTATTTGAACATCGTTGACACCGGATTCTTTGTGAAGAGGATGAGGAGACCTTATGGTATTGATTTGGTAGGGTTTGGAAGAATTAGGGTTTTGCCGGAAATTTTAAATTGAAATTCGAGATGTTCCGGCTAGATTTGAGGGACGGGGTTTGGGGGGTTTGAGAGAGGAGGTCTAGGCGATTCTATGGTGTTAATTTGGTTGATTTTGGATGACTTCGTGTCTTGGCCAGAAAATTTTCGATCCGATATTCGACGGATTCTGGGTGTGTTTGAGGGAGATGGATGGTAGCATGGGCATGAGGAGAAGGAGGAGAAGCGATGGTGTGATTTTGGTTAGGTTTGGTCGATCGCCGTCGGCGGAGGCGATTTCCGGCCGGCGGTCTATGGCGGTGGACGGCGGATGGGAAGGGGTCTCTAGGGTTAGAGGGGGTGAGAGAGACGGCTTGGTGGGAGGGGGGGGGTAGGGTGACCCGACATTTTTATATCAAAGAGGGTGGACTTCTCAACCGTCCGATTGATAAACATCGACGGTTGAGATTGAAATTTAACTAAACGATGCCGTTTTGAAATATCACGGGACTGGACCGGGTTGGCTATAATTTAGGCCTGGGTCATCGACCGGGTTTTCTCTAATCTTTGGGCTGGGGATTTATTTTGATAAAGGCCCAAACACAAGCTGGCCTGCTTCTTCTTTTCCTTCATTTCAATTAATTTTTTTTTATTTCTTTTGTGTGTTCATTTTGTATTTCTTTTTATACATTTTTTTCAATTTATTTAAAATGCAAAAATTAAAATAAAGTCCTAATATATTTTAAAGTTAAACTAATTAAATCCTAAAATTATTTAAAATCTATTTCGTGACGAATTCACAATTAAACAATTAAAATGCAAAAGTGAACTATTTTTGTTATTTTCCTCGTATTTTGTTCTAAAACGAATTAACCCCTGATCAATCCTAAGATATGAAATTAGATCCTAAATGCATATGTCACGTGTATTATTTTTTATATTTTCCATATGAATTAAATGCACAAATAAAATGCAAACAATTAACACAAAATTCACAAAATTGCAAAATAATGGAAGAAATCATTTTGTTTGAATTTTTGGGAATAATTCACTTAGGGCAAAAATCACGTGCTCACAGCTGCCCCTCTTTGCTCGGGAACACGAAGAGTTCTCGGGCAAAGATAAGTGAGCGGATACGAGCGATTTTTGCCCGTTTGAATATTCCGTGTGAAGCATTTTTGAAAACCGTCTGACCGAACCCTGCTTCAAAGGTTGCCTACATATCCTTGGCTATAAAGGAATCAGGTCAGTGTAGTTCTGGAAGGTTTGGTAGCTGGGACTACCAGGGCTGTGATTTCACTGCTGTTGCTGTTGTTACTGCTTGCTGACCTCCTTATTATACCATATTAAAATAAAAAGAAGCTAGCCTAAGCTATGATCTATGAATTACAAACAGGGTCCTATCTATGTCTTCTAACTTGCTCTTTGTGTGGCCTTGAACTTGTATTCTTCCACTGGAATTCATTTGTTGCTACCTTGAATTGTGTTCTGCAGTGTTCTCCCTTTCCTCAAGTGATGCTTTGACCACTAAAACTTGAAATGTAGTCCTCTGTTCTCCAGGCGGGCTCCTGACTGCTGAAACTTAAAATAGTAATAGTCCTT
>NW_017697199.1:0-3045 GCF_001879085.1 Nicotiana attenuata
AACTGACTATCCTTCAGAGTCTGAAGAACTACTCTGAGGTGTTGCTCGTGCTCCTCCTGGCTGCGGGAGTACACCAGAATATCATCAATAAAGACTATCACGAACATGTCCAAATATGGCCTGAACACTCGGTTCATCAACTCCATGAATGCTGCTGGGGCATTGGTCAACCCAAACGACATGACCAGGAACTCATAATGCCCGTACCGAGTGCGGAATGCTGTCTTAGGGACATCGGATGCCCTAATCCTCAGCTGATGGTAGCCAGATCTCAAGTCTATCTTTGAAAACACCTTTGCACCCTGAAGCTGGTCAAACAAATCATCAATCATCGGCAGTGGCTACTTGTTCTTTATCGTCACCTTGTTCAATTGCCGGTAATCAATGCACATCCTCATCGATCCATCCTTTTTCTTCACAAATAACACTGGCGCACCCCAAGGAGAAACACTAGGCCTGATAAAACCCTTCTCTAGCAAATCTTGCAACTGGTCCTTTAACTCCTTCAACTCTGGCGGGGCCATGCGATACGGCGGAATAGAAATGGGCTGCGTGCCTGGGGCCAGATCAATACGAAAATCAATATCCCTGTCGGGCAACATACCCAGCAGGTCTGAAGGGAAAACCTCGGGGAACTCCCGAACAATAGGGACAGAATCAATAGAAGGAACCTCTGTGCTGGAATCGCGAACATACGCCAGATAAGCTAGACACCCCTTCTCGACCATGCGTTGAGCCTTCACATATGAGATAACCCTGCGGGTGGCATGACCTGGGGTCCCTCTCCACTCCAATCGGGGTAAATCTGGCAAAGCCAAGGTCACGGTCTTGGCGTGACAATCCAAGATAGCATGATACGGAGACAACCAATCCATCCCTAATATAACGTCGAAATCCACCATGTCTAAGAGCAATAAATATCTAAGAGCAATAAATCAACACGGGTCTCAAGACCCTCAAACACTACCACACAAGAACGATGGACTCGGTCAACCACTATAGAATCACCCACCGGTGTAGATACATAGACAGGAACACCCAAGGCATCACTAGGCATAACCAAGTAGGGTGCAAAATAGGACGATACATATGAATACGTAGACCCAGGGTCAAATAGCACTGAAGCATCCCTATCACAGACCAGAATAGTACCTGTGATAACAGCATCTGAAGACTCAGCCTCTGGCCTGGCTGGAAGAGCATAACACCGAGGCTGGGCCCCACCTCCCTGAGTCATGTCTTTGGGACGATCGGCTGCTGGCTGGCCTCTACCTCTGGCGGTCCGAGCTTTACCTCTATGATCTCTACCTCCACCTCTATGGCCTCTACCCCCGCCTCTAGCTGGCTGGGCGGCCTGTGGATCACCTGATGCCTGAATCATAGGACGAGGACCCTGCTGCTGAGAGCTGTCAGAAGCTCGAGGGCAATACCTGGCAATATGTCTCGTGTCGCCACACGTGTAACAAGCCCTCGGCTGCTGAGAATAATGGAGTGGTGAGGCGCTGATAGGTGCTGATGGTGAACTGAAAAGCTGCTGGTCAGAAGACTGCGGCTGAGAGCCACGACCACCTGAAGTACCATGTGAGACCTGTAGGGCTGACTGAAAGGGCCTCGGAGGATGGCCTCTACCATAAGAATCCCCACCTCCAGACGAGGTATCACTGAATCTACCTGCATGACGGGGTCTCTTGTCTGACCCATGACCACCTCCCCGTGCAAGAGCTATCTCAACTCTATGGGCGGTATTGGCTGCCTCCTGAAAAGAAATCTCACTACCAGCTCCCATAGCCATCTGGAGACGGATCGGCTGAATCAATCCATCGATAAACCTCCGCACCCTCTCTCTCTCGGTGGGGAGTATAACAACAACATAGCGTGCCAGATCAATGAACCGAGTCTCATACTGGGTGACTGTCATAGAGCCTTGCTGGAGGCGCTCGAACTGCCTGCGAAGAGCCTCTCGCTGAGTAACTGGGAGAAACTTCTCCAAAAACAACTCTACAAACTGGTCCCAAGTCAATGATGGCGACCCTGCTGGTCTGGATAAACAATAGTCCCTCCACCAAGTCTTGGCGGATCCTGCCAGTCGAAAGGTGATGAAGTCGACCCCATTGGTCTCCACAATACCCATGGTCCTAAGGATCTCATGGCAGCTGAATAAGAAATCCTGGGGATCCTCTGATGAAGCACCGCTGAATGTGGTGGTGAAGAGCTTGGAGAACCTATTAAGCCTCCACAAAGCGTCTGAGGACATAGCCGCTCCATCGCCGGTCTGAGTCACAATACCCGGCTGAACCGCCACAGCTGGCTGAACCACTGGAACCTGAGCCTGGGGAGCTACCTGCTCCGGAGTACGTGTAGCAGGAGTCTGAACTCCTCCTCCAGCCTGAGAAGTGGCTGGTGCTACTGGAAGCAAACCCGCTCTAGTGACGCTCTCCACAAAGCCTACCAATCTGACCAGAGCGTCCTGAAGAACTGGGGTGGCTATGAACCCCTCTGGGACCTGAGCTGGGCCCACCGGAGCTGCTGGGGCTGGAACCTCCTCATCATAATCAACATGAGGCTCCACCTGTGGGACTGCTGCTCGGGGCTGAGCTCTGCCCCGGCCTCGGCCTCTGGCACGGCCTCGGCCTCTGCCCCTCGCAGGAGCTGCTGCTGGGGGCTCGGGCTACTGCGCGGTAGAAGAGGAAGCATGTGTTCTCGCCATCTGCGAAAGAACAGAGTAGAAAGACAATCAGTATTTGAGAAACAGAATCGCACGACAGGAAAGAACAAAAGTGAAACTTTTCCTAACTCCGTAGCCTCTGGGGGATAAATACAGACGTCTCCGTACCGATCCCTCAGACTCTACTGAGGTTGTCCGTGAGTTGTGAGACCTATGTAACCTAGTGCTCTGATACCAACTTGTCACGACCCGGATTTCCCACCCTCGGGAGTCGTGATGGCGCCTACTAATAGGAGCTAGGCAAGCCAATTAATTTAACACTTCTCTCAACATCATTAACAGTACAAAGAGAACGAGGCAATTAATATAAAAATGGAAGT
>NW_017697200.1:0-3045 GCF_001879085.1 Nicotiana attenuata
CTTAAAGAAATCCCAAGCAGAGTCGACATGCTGTCGATGCACCATTTTTCTCGCGAAATCGGGTTTATGGCATTTGGGAGGACAACCCGTTCCTTTTGGGAATTGGGTTGAATTGAAGAGTCGCCACCTAATGATTAAGTGCATTAGGACACTAAGAAGAATTTTGATTTAGAAAACCATAGATTGGGTAAGGGTTTGAAATTATCCTGAGGGGAAGGTGTTAAGCACCCCTCGAGATCCACTAGTGTGGTTCCCGACCATACTATAATTGTGACTTTAAACAACAAGTAGACAAGTAAGAGTTTCAAATATGAGGGGGTTTTCACATAATTGTTGCAAGTAATTAAAGTTAGAGAAAAAGTTGAGATTTGGAGAAAAAAAGCATTTTTTTAAGGTAATAAAATAAACCAGTAAAGGGAAGGGGTCCTAGGTTTATAAATAAGATGGATCACTCCACACAACACCCGGTAACCCATTATACACGTGGTGTTATCGCGTGGTCATCAAATCCATATCTACCCTTTCCCACCCCGTTAAGGTATTAAAGTGCGGGATAGTCTCGTTACTTATTGCATGCTACTATCCGTCCCAATCCTATCAGTCCCAGAGGTATTTGGACTACTAATCCTACAGGGAAGGGGTATGAGGCTTTATAGTTTCAAAGGACAAAATTCTAAGGCGACAAACAAAACACATATGTAGCAAATATGGGGAGAAGCACATAACAGATGGAAAGGCTCAAACAAACCTCCATAAAACCAAAGAGGAGCATATAGTTTAGCATGTCTTACACGTACTGATTAGGGTCTGATTAAACATAAGAGTTGTGGCAGACTGATCTATTACATATTTTAGATAAGAAATCCAAATCAGGCCTGCTGGTTGTAGCTAAAAATCTGATTCAGTTTACAAGTTTGTCCTAAGGTTTGCCTAAGCGTTAATCAAAACCTATAGGCATGATATCTATTAGTTTCAGAAAAGAAGTAGGCTGATTTAGGAAAAGAAGTTGTCAGTTAACCAAGAAAGGCGAGTTTTCTTAAAAGAGCGTAAATTCTGCAGACGTTAAGCATTATCGTTACTGATTTTAGACCTATGAGCGAATGAACGATTCAGGTTTGGTTGATAATTCCTGTAGGCATGTTTTCTAGGCGTTATTGACTTTAAACACTTTTTACAGACGTAGGAAGAGTGCAGCAACCCTATGGGCATGATATCTGAATGCTGTTAGTTTTTAGTCATATAAACAGGTTTGCCTAGTGACCAATGCATATGCGGGATCTGGATTTCTGGTTAACTCATAGACATGGTATCTACATGTGAAAATTCAGAATTTCTTATAGTCATGGTGTCTATATGTGAGATGCAGTTTTCCTTGCAAACATAGTATCTACATGTGAGATGCAGAATTCCTTATAGACATGGTATCTATATGTGAGATGCAGAATTCCTTATAGACATGGTATCTATATGTGAGATGCAGAATTCCTTATAGACATGGTATCTACATGGATGCAGAAAATCCTATGAGCAGGATATCTATGTGAGTGCAGACGTGCAAAGCTGTAAGCAGGATACAAGAATACAGAAGTGTAGTAATTCCCTATGAACATGATATCTAACCCTTTGCATGCATGGTTACACTTCCCTTTTCACTAATCACCCCAGAAGTTTATTACAAAATTATTACAATCCAAAAATAAAATAAAGAAACTACATCAGAAAAAATTAAAATTACAACCAAGGAGAGCATGATTCTGACTTCTTGTCTGAAGCATGAAGTAAACCAACTCTGGAGATCGAGATCCAAACCCTTTATCTCATTTGGGATGTGTCAGAGTTCCCTAAGAGCCTCAAATGGACTCCGGACAGTGCTCACACCCAAATACATTGCAGGATTGAGTCATAGTGCAGTGTGGAAGGGCCAGCCCTCAAGTTTCCAAGTTCAGAAGGAACTCAAGGTCCCAAGGCAAGGCTCACATGAGAGGGGCAGAACTTAGAAGCTAAGAGTGAGTGTAAGTGCAGAGAAGGAATTCTGAAAAGAGGAAAAGGGAAGTGGCAAAGACAGGCTAGTGGGCATACCATAGCAATAGGAAATGCTGGCACACCCCATCGACCTGTTAGAACACATTGTTTTGGGAGTTAGGATCCCCAAAGGGATCAAGTCCAAACATGAACAATAACTTGCATATTTCCATGTTCTGAACTACAACTTGAAGCACATAGAGGGAAACAGGGGTGCAGGGATTCACAGCAGAAACAGATGAAAGGAAATTAACATGCTAGTTGACATTTAACTCCATATTGACAGTAAAGTAGACGTGGATGTAAAGGTTGTAAGTAAACACATTGGGATGATGCTGAAACCAAAACTAGAACATACCAGTCTCAAGAAAACAAGCAAAAGAAAGCAGTAGTCTTGTAAAGCCAAAGTGTAGACAATAAGCAAGAATACTCCAAGTGTGAAGTCTGAAGTGTGTGTGTGTAAAAGGATCGTGCCCTTTTTATAGTGTAGAAAGCAAGCAGAAATAGGTAAGAAAATAGTTTTAAAATCAATTACACAAGGTTTCCCTTTAATTAAGTGATTCTGATATCGAACGGGTAAAACTAATTAAGGAAAGAGATTAATCAAACACTTTTCAAAGCAGTACAAGAGGGGTAAATACATAGAGGTTTATTTAAGGACAAGGTCTTGACAGTACACGGTTGTACAATTTAAGGAAAGGAAACCAATTGACAGCCAAGAAATCATAAGTCGAAGATTTTGTATGAATGAATCAAGTCAGAAAGATGGAAAGATTTAACTTAAGCAAAATCAGTAACAAATCAATTAGACCTATTAAAAGGAATTTTGAATCAATCACAAGTTGGAAAACCCTTTCTGAAGTAAGATTCATCACATATAAAGGCATACAGACACGTAAAACATGAAGAAACTTGTCATGCCATTGTAACACTAGTGAAAAACTCCAGAGAAAGTCAGAATTAGAATGAAAAATAAGGGAAGTCCAAAACTCAAATTCGTAGGCTCAAAAGATTAAGTCTGAA
>NW_017697201.1:0-3044 GCF_001879085.1 Nicotiana attenuata
TTGAAAACCATGTACAGCTTTACCGTTCATCGTACCTCTCTGGTACACGAGCTTTCATTAACACTCATATGAAGCAAATGGCTAAAATTGTAAGTTTGGGGGAGAGACGAGGAAATTGAAAAAGGTATCAAGGCACAAAAAAAGAGAAAACAAATAATGAGAGGGAAAGGCAAGAAAAGAAAAGAACAAAAAGAAAAATACAAAGAAAAGTGAATAAGTGGAAGAGTTGAGGGATTCAAAGAAAGGCAATGATCCCAAACATGGAGAAATATCAATGTAATGATCAAGAAAGAGTGATGTTAAGTCTCTCTAGTTCCCCAAGGAAAAGAAAGTGCCTTAAGGAATTGGCAAAGTGCGAGCCGAGAAATGAAAGATGGGGTGCTTAAGGAAGGTGTAACCACTTACCCATATTGTACCAAACCTGAATCAAAAAGCCTTCATTACATCCCGAAAGAAGACCTACTTGATTTTGAGCCGAGTGAGCTTACATTAGTGGTGATCTACATGAGGGGCAAGCCTATGGTACTTGAAGTCGTACTTGTGACATTCTCTTGAGAGAGATGAGTGACCTTTCATATATCTTTGAATAGAGTGCTATTCTCTTAAGTGAGCTTGGCAAATGGATAGTAGAGGAGGAAGAGTTTGGAGTCCACCATGACCTATAAGATAGAGCGAGAGTCCTTGATCAGTAAAGTCAATTCTTGAAGCTCGAATGTCACATTAGAACTATATGTGCGTAAATGTTTAACTTGTCGCCTTGTTGATAATGCATGAGTAGTGTGGGTAATTGTTGGTCCCAACTGAGGTGTTAATGGATCACTCGTGGCTAGTTGTAATGTCCCTTAACTTTTGGAGGTGGGAAGTATTTTATTTGCTTGAGGACAAGCAAAGAATTAAGTTTTGGGGAGTTGATAAGTGGGAATTTTCACTGCTTATTAACGCCTTTTAGCTTCTTTTTTTAGTCTAAAAAGCATTGAATTGTGTTCCCGAAACTAATGAAATTATGCAAAATTGTAGGAATGATGGAAGTTGATCTCCCGAGATGAAATCCAACTCAAAAAGGAGGAGTCTGAGGCACAAGGAAATAAAGGGCACAGGAGCACAACTGTGCAGTCCGCAGAAGAAATTACGGACTGCAGATTTCCATCTGCGGCTGCAAAAAGAAGGAACATTTTGCAGATATTTGCACAATTGCGGACCGCACATGAATTGTGCGGCCGCAAAACTGGGCTTAGAGTTGAAGATCAGAGAGTGTGCAAAAAGACCAAGTCCAGGAGACTCTATGATATGCAGACCGCACAAGAATTGTTTTACAGTCAAACATCTCTATAACAACCTCGTTTATTCCGAATATTTTTAGATGTTATAGCGAAGTATTGTTATATAGAACATATATTATAACATAACATGAAAATTGATTCCGGAAAAGCTAGGCTTTTGTGACGACCCGGCCCGTCGTCACGTGAGTTACCGCCCCGTTTATCCCATATTATGTTTCTCTATGCTTCATTATCGGTATTTGAGGTAATCGAGTTGGATTGGTTTGGTCTTGGTAGGAGATGAGACATTTAGTCTCTCTAAGGAAAGCTTGTTTTGGAAAAGTCAATCGGAAGTTGACTAGTTGGTTAGAGGGCTAGGATGTGATTTTCGGAGATTCGGTTAGCTTCGGGGGATGATTTGTGACTTAGGAGCGTGATCGGAATTGGTTTTGGAGGTCCGGTGTAGAATTAGGCTCGAATTGGCGAAGTTAGTATTTTGGCAAATTCCGGTTGGTAGGTGAGATTTTGATCCGAGGGTCGGAATGGAATTCCGAGAGTTTCAGTAGCTCCGTTAGGTGATTTTGGATGTGTGTGCAAAATTTCAGGTTATTCGGAGATGTTTTGGTCGGGTTTTTGATCGAATGCGTATTGCGGAAGTTTTGAAGAAACTTAGTCTTGAATTCGATGTGATTTAATGGTTTTAGCGTTGTTAGACGTGTTTTGAGGATTGGAACAAGTTTGAATAATGTTTTAAGATGTGTTGGTAACTTTGGTTGAGGTCCCGGGGGCCTCGGGGTGATTTCGGGTGGCTAACGGAAGGAATTTGAAGTTGGAAAAATTGCAGGTTTTTGGTTGCAGCAGGTGTTTCCGCATCTGCGGAAAGGAGATCGCAGATGCGGTCTCGCAGAAGCGAGCTAGGCCTCACAGGAGCGGAAATAGGAGCCCAGGTCAGGTTCCGCAGAAGCGGGACATTGGGTCGCTTAAGCGGTCCCGCAGATGCGAAGTTGGACCGCAGAAGCGGAAAGTCGCCTTAAGTGAAAGGTCCGCAGGAGCGGACGTTGACCGCATAAGCGGAAGGCTCAAAAGCGGGAATTAATCCGCAGAAGCAGAAATAACTGGCAGGTTAAGTGAAAACATCTTCCTCGCAAATTTTTGAAAGAGTAGCATTTTGGACTCCGAACCTTGAGAGCTTTGAGGCGATTTTGAAGAGGAATTCGAGGGCTATTATCAGGTATGAACTCTTGGACTTAGAGCTTGATTTTATGGTGTATAAACATGAATTTGGACTGAATAATCAAGGAATCAAAGGTCAAAAAATGGTGGTTTAGGGCTTGAATTTAAGAGAGTTTAAAATAGGGATTTGAGGGGTCAAATGGACCCCGATTTTGATAATTTTGATATGTATAGACTCGTGGCGAGACGAGGAATCCGGAGATATGAATTTCGTAATTTTTCGAGAAGTGGGCCCGGGGCTCGGGTTTTGCCAACTTCGTGATTTTTGATATTTTTCGAGTCTTTTCGATTAGGTTATGACCCATTAGCCTATTGTGATGTATTTCTTGTGGTTTTGATCAGATTCGACGTGCGAGGAGGTCGATTCGAGGGGAAAAGGCATAGCGAGCTAGACTTTGACCGGCTAGAGGTGAGTAATGATTTTAAATGATGTTCTGAGGGTTTGAAAACCCCGGACTTGCACAACTTGGTGCTATGTTGAGATGAGACACGCGTTCCATGACGAGCGCGGGGTCATTTACTATTGGGGACTGTGACTTGGTCCAGTCCGGA
>NW_017697202.1:0-3044 GCF_001879085.1 Nicotiana attenuata
GGGTTTAAACAAAAGCTAGAGTATAAGAATGTTCCAAAGTACTGCAGGGACTCTAAACTACCTTGGACAACTCGAATAAACTCAAATGTAAGGAAAATTAAAAAAAAAAAGACCAGAAGATGATGGGAATGTCAAGGGAAAGAGTGTACCAAAAGAGATGGGCAACAATGAACTACAAGATGAAAGTAGCAGGGGAAAAACAACAGGAAAAAAAGGCAATGGGAAATGAGAACCAACAAAAGGATATGAAGGTGCAAATTTCTGATAAAGGAAATGAAACAGAGGAGGACAAGAAAGGGCAAGAAGACAATGAAAGTGCAGTTAAGGCTAGTAAGGAGAGCAATGCAAACAAGGACCAGATTAAGATTATTGAAGATGAAAAAAGTAGGAAAATAGAAGGTATAAATAATGACAAACCATCTGCTAGGGAAAGGACAAGAAACAAAAATAGGAAAAAGAAAAAAATCAAGAAAATGCCAAAAAAGAAAAAAAAAAGTTCTCTTCAAGCCATTCCAATCCGAGGAAAGTGGCAGAAAATATCCTACAAAGACCCTCAAGATAGTTCAACATGACTTGTATGAAACTACAACAGAAGGACAAAATCAACTTAATCGAGTGGAGGAACAACTTGGGAACCATGACAGAAACTCAGAGATGGCCTGCAATAAAGAGGTAGTGGCTGAAACTAGTGGGGAGAATATGAATGAAATATGAACCAAAGAAATAAATCAAGAAGACTCGGAAAGTAGAACAGACAATAATATTAACAACTATCAGAATGTTACTAAGAAGGACACTAATGGTGGTATATGCTACAGCATATCTGATCTACCAATTGATCATTGAACAAGAGGGAATTAACATCATAGTGGAATTGAATGAGAGGATAGATCATCATGAGGTCAATAGTAAAGAGGGAGATATAGAGCATATCCAGCAAGTTCATACAAACACAAGCAGGGAGATACATATAGCAACTCAGGGCGATACATACAGTACCAATTTAAAAAAAAAGACAACGACCAGGAACCTCTTTCACCATTAGGAAGAGGAAGAAGCAGAAGCAGGAAAACAGGAAAAAGACAAAGAAACAATGCAGCTCCCTCGCAAAAAAGGAAGCAAAAAGAAGATACTATCCCCCTATAATTCCCATGATTAAATTAACTTTTGGAATATAAGGGGGGTTAGGTCTAAGAAAGCCATTCATAGGCTCAAAAATCTCATTAACATCAACAAAGCTCAGTTTGTAGCTATCTTTGAGCCTTTTGTAATAAAAGATAAAATAGAAGGTTATAGAAAATTTTTAGGATGCCAATTCTGCTATGCAAATTGCAATGGCCAGATATGGTGTTTCTGAAATCACAACCATCAATCCGACATTGTGGAAGATGAGGAGCAACACATAACCATCAAATTTACTGAGTGCCACGATAACTCGGGAATCTTCATCACAACAATATATGCTAAATGTACTACAGAAGAGAGAAAAGATCTTTGGAACAGTTTAGAAATCATGAGCCAAACTATTGATGCTCCTTGGTGTGTTGCTGGTGACTTCAATGTCATTGCTGATCCGGAGGAAAAGCTAGGAGGAAAGGCACATAGAATGTATAGAAGTCTTGACTTTATTAATTGTATGGACAATTGTGGAGTCACAGATATTGGTTTCACCGGTCCCAATTTTACTTGGTGTAATAATAGAAGACCAAGAAACATGGTGTGGAAGAGATTAGACAGATTGTTTATCAATGATTTTAGGGCCCAAAAATTCCAACGTAACATTGTTAGACACCTCATCAGGACATGATCAGATCATAAACCATTGTTAATAAAGTGTTCTGATTCAAATCAAAATAACATCAAGTACTTTAAGGTTCCTCAATCTCTGGACAAAACACCCATGATTTAAGGATATTGTGAAAGAAGTTTGGAACACACAAATTCAAGGCAACCCTATGTGGAGATTACAACCCAAGCTTTAAATCCTTGCTAAAAGACTCATTAATTGGTCCAGGGAAGATAATGGAGACATTCATGAGCAAGTTATCAAATGGGAAGAAAAGATTCAAGCCTTAGAGGAAATCGACATAATATCCAACATAGATCAAGGAAGAATTGAGATTAATAAAGTGCATGCAGAATATGTGAAATGGCTAGGTTTGCAGGAATCACTCCTCAAACAGAAAGAAAAAAATTAAATGGTTTGAAGAAAGAGATGCAAACACCAACTATTTCCATAGTATGCTGAGAGACAAAAGAAGGAAATTACAAGTGCAAAGAATCAATAATAGCAAAGGAAGATGGACTCAAGGAGAGGAACATAGTAAGGGCAGCAGAGAAGCATTTCAAACAGCTGTTCAATCTTCCTAAGCTAATGATGAATAGCTCCATCCTGCAATGCACTCCTCAAAGTATTTTTGAGGAGCATAACAAAAGATTAACGAGTCTACCCACGGAAGAGGAAATAAAAGAAGCAGTTTTCAACCTCAATCCAGACAGTACAGCGGGACCAGATGGTAATAACGGAATTTTTTTCCAAAATTATTGGGATATAATAAAAGAGGATATTAAGGACTATGTTTTAGAATTTTTCAAAGGAAAAAACCTCACCTAACTTTTTTCCCATACTTGTTTGGTTCTCATTCCAAAAACCAAAAGTCCTTCTAGATTTTCAAACTTTAGACCTATTAGTCTGTCTAATTTCACCAACAAAATCATTTCAAAAATTTTAGCTAGTAGACTTAATCCCATCCTTCTTGATATTATTTCTGAAAATCAAAGAAGTTTTGTAAAAGATAGACTGATTACAGAGAATGTTCAATTGGCCCAGGAGATTATCCCGTCTACATCTCATACTAATAAAGGAGGAAATATTTTAATGAACCTTGACATGGTAAAGGCTTATGATAGAATGTCATGGACCTTTATCATTGACGTTTTGAAGAAGTTTGGCTTCTCAGATTTTATGGTCTAGACATAGTGTTCAATCTTATCTCCAGAGTTTGGTATTCATTCCTCATTTAATGGCTCAAGAGCTGGTTTTT
>NW_017697203.1:0-3044 GCF_001879085.1 Nicotiana attenuata
CAGGACCTACCAAAACAACCTGTACAGAGATATATATATAATCAAAAGGCAACAGAAATAACAACAGAGAATATCACCTAAAAAGGGGAACGGGGGGCAATGACTCGGGGAAAACTACAGCGAATACAGATCAACGGATATAACGACGAAACTACCTCAATACCATAGCTCATATATAAGTGGTCGGCGCGCCACACGATCCCATCTCTTAATTCATAAGTGGACAGCGTGCCACACGATCCCATTTCATAATATATAAGTGGACGACGTGCCACACGATCCCATTTCATAATAGATATATAAGTGGACGGCGTGCCACACGATCCCATTTCATAAATATATAAGTGGACGACGTGCCACACGATCCCATTTCATAATATATAAGTGGACGGCGTGCCACACGATCCCATATCATAGTTCAAAATATCTGGCTTTGTAAAGGAGGCCCCATTAGGGGAATTCGACAACATAACACTTTAACCCGGCAAGGGTATAGCTAACAACCCAAATATCCCGACAAGGGAGAGTACATAATAATAGTCTACACGTCCCGGCAAGGGAATAATCACAACACATCCTATTTTAAATCACTTCTTTCTCAACTATCACATTCTTGTTCGAGCCAACGCTCCAAAATATACCAATCACAATTCTTCCTCAACCGTTCACATTAGATGAAATTTATCAATTAAACAAGAAGGTTGTGTCACATCATTCGAATTAAAAGCAATTAAGACTCACGGTCATGCTAGACTCCGGTGCATAGACAACCGTCACCATGCCTATACACCGTACTCCACATTTAGCAAGTAGCAAATAACATCCTAATCCTATTCCCTCAAGCCAAAGTTAGAACAAACACTTACCTCGGTCCAAGAATAGCAATCAACTCTCTAATACCGCCTTTCCTCTACAATCCAACTCCGAAACAATGATATCTAGGCATAATTAGTTCAATAATATCAATAAGGGCTCAAAAACATAATCCCATAGCCTAGAATTGAAGTTCCTATCATTCTTCCAAAAACACCAAAATTCGACACCGGTCCCACATGGTCCAAACACGAGGCTTGGACCAAAACCCAATCACCCATGACCCCACGAGTTCAAATATATAATTTATTTCAAGATTCGACCCCAAATTGAGGTTGAATCACCCAAAATCCCCAAAGCCCTAACTCTACCCAAAACCCCCATTTTCTACTTTGAATTCATGATTTAGGGCTAGGAAATTAGTGATTAGTGGAAGAAATTAAGAGGGAAACAAGTTAAGAACACTTACCTAAGAGGCTATGGAGAAAGAAGCTCTTCAAAATCGCCTATGGAGTGTTAGAGAGAGGAGCTCGTGTGAAGAAATGGCTAAATCCCGAGCTACTGATTCTGTTTTGAACTTAAAAATTCGCTCGGCAAAAATGCCCTTCGCGTTCGCGTGAATGAGGACGCGTTCGCGAAGGGTGGATGGTTTAAGGCATCGCGAACGCGAGGTGCTAATCGCGAACGCGTAGAAGAAGGGGCTGGGGTCTGGGACTGGCTAGTACGCGAACGCGAGAGAGGACTCGCGAACGCGATGAAGGGGAAGCCTGGGCTATGCTAACGCGGGGTATTGTCCGCGAACGCGATGAAGAGGGACCACTGAAGCTTCGCGAACGCGTGACTGGAACGCGAACGCGAAGAAGGGATTTGCTGTGCAAAAATTGCAGAAAATCTGCTATGTTTTCTAAGTGTAAAACTACCCCAAACCACCTCCAATTCACTCTCGAGCCTCGGGGCTCCTAACCAATCACACACACTAACTCAATAACATCCTACGAACTTACTCGAGCAATCAAATCGCCAAAATAACATCAAAATCATTGAATCAAGCCCCAAGATCATCATTTTCATTTCAAACTTCATAACTTCAAATTTTAGATATTTAGGTCCGAAACACGTCAAATGACACCCGATTTCGACCAAACTTTACAGAAAGCGCTTAACACATATTTAAGACTTGTACCGGGCGTCGGAACCAAAATATGAGCCCGATACCATAGTCTTTTGATCAATTTTCATTTCCATTTTCCTTAATAATTTCAGAAAAATAATTTCACAGAAAAATTCATTTCTCGGGCTCTCGACCTCGAAATTCGACTCCGGGCATATGCCCGAGTCCCATATTTTCCTACGGACCCTCCGGGACCGCCTAATCACGGGTCTGGGTTCGTTTACCAAAAATGTTGACCAAAGTAAACTTTAGCAATATTAATATCAAAATTCTTCAAATTTTTCACAAAGTTCACATATTTCAACATAAAAGCTTTCCGGCTTCGCGCCCGGACTGCGCACGCAAATCGAGGCAACTAAAAGCGAGGTTTTCAAGGCCTCAGAAGCACGGAAAAGAGAGAAATCCGGTGATGACCCTTTGGGTCGTCACATTCTCCACCTCTAAAACAACCGTTCGTCCTCAAACGGACAAAAGAAAGAAGTACCTGAGTCGGGAAATAGATGAGGATAACGGCTCCGCATATCAGACTCGGACTCCCAGGTCGATGCCTCAGGTGGCTGACCTCTCCACTGGACACGCATTGAAGGAAAACTCTTCGACCTCAACTTTCGAACCTGCCGGTCTAGAATAGTTACCGGCTCCTCCTCGTAAGACAGATCCTTGTCCAACTGGACAGTGCTGAAATCTAACACGTGGGCTGGATCGCCGTGATACCTCCGAAGCATGGACACATGAAACACTGGATGCACGGCTGACAAGCTGGGCGGCAAGGCAAGTCTGTAAGCCACCTCTCCCACACGATCGAGAATCTCAAATGGGCCAATGAACCTAGGGCTAAGCTTGCCCTTCTTCCCAAATCTCATCACGCCCTTCGTAGGCGACACTCAGAGAAAGACCCGCTCACCAACCATGAAAGCTACATCTCGAACCTTACGATCCGCATAACTCTTTTGCCGCGACTGAGCCGAACGAAGCCTGTCCTGAATGATCTTGACCTTATCCAAGGCCTCTTGAACTAAATCTGTACCCAATAACCGAGCCTCTCCCGGCTCAAACCATC
>NW_017697204.1:0-3043 GCF_001879085.1 Nicotiana attenuata
CAATTGGAAGGGCTGGGAGTGTTATGTATAACGGTAAGTCTCGCCATATACGACGAAGACATAAAACCGTTACACAATTACTTTCTAGAGGAATTATCACGATTGACTATGTAAAGTCAAGTGATAATGTGTCGGATCCACTTACAAAAGGCCTAACTAGAGAGGTAGTTGAGAAGTCATCAAGGGGAATGGGACTGTGGCCGAGAACAAGTCATAGTGGCGGTAACTCTACCTAGAAGACTGGAGATCCCAAGATCTAGGTTCAAGGAGATCAAACAAAGTCATTTATTACGGTTCAACATTGTCGACTAAACTTTTGGTCCATTCTCGTGATGAGACAATGTTCAGTACCAAGGATAAAGCATTAAGGCTTTTTAATGATTTCTAAATTTGATACGGGGTATATCAAATAGTGTATCTACGGGATGACACGTTTAGGAATCACCTATGTAAGTGTGAAGCGTTAGCCGCTTCAAGGAGAACATTGTAAGGCCAGTTCTCTACGCACTTATGAAACCAGGCGGTGTTCATGGCTGAAAAGAACACAACAATGAGAACCAAAGACGGTTAAGGGTTGGTTGTGTGACTTGTGGTTGTCTAGGTATACACTAAAGTTCGACGGTTCAAAGATATCAAATCTACCGATTGATCGAGTATATCCAACATAAGTTCACTACGGAAAGTTCAAAGGGAAACCTACTTATCCAGATGCAATTAATCCTTACTTGCGAATCACACAGTTTTTCATGCATACTTCCGTGATATAGCCATTCCCCATTCATGTGGGGGATTGTTGGATTTTGGATGTGTTTAATTAATATATTAAATACTTAAAAGAGGGTGAATGGGAAATGGAGGGAAATAAAATTTTTGAGTGAAATTTTAAGTTCCCCCCTTGGCAAATGGGCATTGTCCCATATTGGAAGAGGAAGAGGTTTTTTATGGGTATATAAGCAATTGCTCTTCTTCTAGCTCTTAAAGAGTTGAGAAGAAGGCAAGCCTCACGCCGTCGTCGTCGTTGCTCGCTCGGCTCGGCTTCGGCTACGGCTACGGCTTCGGCTTCGGCTTCGGCTTCGGATTCGGATTCGGATTCGGATTTGGATTTGGTCAAATGATCGATTGATTGATTAACTTTTTGGACCAAATTTATTTGTTAATAGTAAAATATTAACAGAAATGTTATTAAATATTTGTTTTAATAACAAAACATTAATATTAAATATTAATATTAAATCCAATCCGTTTTTCTGTTTTGGTAACAGAAAAGTAACTACCCTCTTCAATTTTCCCTCTTTATTATTGAGTAAATAGCCATTTATGTAATGGCATTTATGCTGTGGGCGTTTTGCATAAACAGCCATTCTGAAGAGTTGCAACTCTTCAGATTTCAGCCTAACTTTGGCTATAAATACAACACTATTCTGCTCAGAATTTCACTACGATTTTCTGAGTTTCTTCTCCTTCTTCTGCATACTTTTAGCATCAAACAAAGAAAAAAGTAAGTGTGATTTGCTACCGAACTTTGTGTTCGCTGAAACACTGGGGTTTGAAGTACCACTACACCAGTGTGTAATTCGTTCTATCCTGGGAGGAAATAATCCATAACCTTGGGTACTAGGAGGGGATTAAATTCCTTAAGGAAACACTGTGAATTCAGTGGGCTCGAATTGGTTTTATGTCATTTCAGTTTATGTTCATTTATGTTTATACTAATTTATATTTCCAGAATTATTTTACAAATACAGTCTACTAACAAGCTTAAGTAATTTAATTTGATTTCTGTATTTGTACTTACTGTTTCTGGAAGAGTAAAACCTTTGTGGTTTTGTACTCTATTAAAATCTACGTGATTTTAACGTTTGTGTCATTCTTTTACAGAAATGACTAATGAAAATGAGAACCAAGCTGTTCCAATGGTGACTGCCAATGCCTCAACAAGTCGAACGACACCGGCAGCATTGGCACCGGCGGAGAAACCCGAAAAATTTTCCGGGATTGATTTCAAGCGCTGGCAGCAAAAGATGTTCTTCTATTTGACTACTCTAAGTCTCCAGAAGTTCATCAAGGAAGATGTTCCTGTGCTGTCCGACGAAACTCCAGAAACTGAACGCTTTCTCGTGATTGAGGCGTGGAAGCATTCAGATTTTTTGTGCAAGAATTATATTCTAAGCGGGCTGGAGGATGCTTTGTATAACGTCTACAGTGGCGTGGAAACGTCAAAGGAACTGTGGACTGCGCTTGAAAAGAAATACAAAACCGAAGATGCCGGGTTGAAAAAGTTTGTTGCTGCAAAGTTTTTGGACTACAAAATGGTAGATAGCAAGTCTGTTATTACCCAAGTCCAGGAATTGCAAGTGATTATTCACGATCTCCTTGCTGAAGGTATAACTCAAATTAATATTGATGTTGAAAGTAGTAATCTTGGTATTTTTACTAATAGAAATTTCATTGAAGGTCTTGTTATCAATGAAGCATTTCAAGTAGCAGCGATGATTGAGAAGTTGCCTCCTTTGTGGAAGGACTTCAAAAACTACTTGAAACACAAACGCAAGGAGATGTCCCTTGAAGATCTCATTGTTCGGTTGAGAATCGAAGAGGACAACAAAGCTGCTGAAAAGAGAGGCCGTGGAAACTCAACAATAATGGGAGCAAATATTGTTGAAGAGAATAAAAAGAGGAAGAAAGCTTCTGGACCGAAATACAACCCAAGCAAGAAGCGGTTCAGTGGAAACTGCTACAACTGTGGAAAAACTAGACACAAATCTACGGAGTGTCGTGCTCCAAAGAAAGACAAGAAGAAGGGTCAAGCAAACATGGTTGAAAAGCGTGATGATGTTGATGATTTATGTGCCATGCTTTCCGAATGCAACTTGGTGGGCAATCCTAAAGAGTGGTAGATTGATTCTGGAGCCACTCGCCATGTTTGTGCTGTTAGAGAAGCTTTTGCTTCTTATGCTCCTGTTGGACCCGATGAGACGATTTCTATGGGAAATGCTTCAAAGGCGAAGATTGAAGGATGTGGGAAGATATTTCTCAAAATGAC
>NW_017697205.1:0-3043 GCF_001879085.1 Nicotiana attenuata
TTTGGTCGGGTTTTTGATTGAATGCGTAATTTAGAAGTTTTTAAGAAACTTAGGCTTGAATTCGATGTGATTTGATGGTTTTAGCGTTGTTTAATGTGTTTTAAAGATTGGAACAAGTTTGGATAAGGTATTAGGATGTGTTGGTGTTTTTGGTTGAGGTCCCGGGGGCCTCGGGGTGAATTCGGGTGGTTAAACGAGCGTTTTGAGGTGTGTTGCAGGTTCAGTTTTTTCTGTCATCTGGTATTTCCGCTTCTGTGGAAATGGACCGCAGAAGCGGGTAAAGGAGCGCAGAAGCGGTTCGTAGCCTGGTGGAGTGTTTCCGCAAAAGCGGAACATTTTTCGCAAATGCGAGTCCGCAGAAGCGGACTATAAACCGCAGAAGCGGTCTTGAGTGGTTCGCAGAAGCGGATGAGGAGACGCAAAAGCGGACGTTGGGTTTTTAAGTGAAGACCGCATAAGCAGAATTTTGGCCGCATAAGAGGAAGCGGGACCGCATAAGCGAAAATCGCTGTTGGCAGAAGGGTTTAAAATATTAAATTTCATCCGCGAACAAGAGGTAGTTTCCACCATTTTTAAGCGACTTGGAGAGCTTTGGCGAGGATTTTCGAGGGTTTTGACTGAGAACCAATTGGAGGTACGTCTCTTGGCCTAATTATTTGAGTTTATGGTAGAAATTACATGTAAATTGTGGAAAATTCATCAAAAACGGGTCAAGTTAGGGCTTGGAAAGCTGTGATGTAAAAATGGATTTTGAAAGGGCATTTGAACTCCGATTTTGGTAAATTGGTATGTGTAGACTCGTGGCGAGATGAGGAATCCAGTGATGTAAATTTCGTAATTTTTCGAGAAGTGGGCCCGGGGCTCGGGTTTTGCCAACTTCGTGAATTTTGGTGTTTTTCGAGTCTTTCCGATTGGGTTATGTTTCTTTAGCCTATTGTAATGTATTCGTTGTGGTTTTAATCAGATTCGGCGTGCGAAGAGGTGGATTCGAAAGGCAAAGGCATAGCGAGCTAGACTTGTGGCCGGCTTGAGGTGAGTAATAGATGTAGATGATGACCTGAGGGTTTGAAACCCCGGTATATCACATTGTGACGCAATATTGAGGCGAGACACGTACTCATATGACGAGTGCGGGGTCGATTGTGACTGGGGATTGTGACCTAGTCCGTTCCGATTGATGTTCGTACTGTGTTCTTGAATAGAAGTTGTTTGGTAATCATCCTACTTGGATTTTATGAATATGTTTGGGGCTTTGTGCCTATCATGTGCATCCTTCAGGGATCCTTATCACTGCCTCCATGATGCTTAGCATATTACATTATATCAGTCCTGAGTTAGACACTGCCTCGAAATGTTTAGTAAATAAATAAAGGTTTAAACGCTTAGCTCTATAATTCCTAATAATTGAAACTAAAAATGAACAATTTGACTGTGCCCGAGTGGCTTGCATGCATATATATATCTGGACTGAGTGTGGATCGGGCTGCACGCCGCAGCGAATGCTACGATGATATTGCGCTTGGGCTGTAGGAGCCCCTCCGGAGTCTGAACCCCCACAGTGAGCGCGGGTACCCAAATGGATCGGGCTGCGCGCCGCAGCGGTCATGTGCATTGCATTGCATTCATGCATTTATACCTATTTGTCTTACGTGTCCTGGTATTGTTGTTGTTCCACCGTTTTATGTGCTGAATCGCTGATTATAGCTTTATATTGTAATATTTCGGAATTTCTTACTTCCAGACATTATATATGTTTATTACTCACTGAGTTGGAAGTACTCACTTTACTCCCTGCACCATGTGTGCAGATTCAGGTGCTCCGGTGACTTAGTGGAGCGGTTTGCTGTCTTCTTGGATTTTATCTTCAGGAGTTGTCGAGGTAGCTGCCTGACGCCCGCAGGACCCGACTCCTCCCCTTTATTTCATTTATTTGTTTCATATTCTAGACTTCTTTATCACTGTGGATATATATTACTCTATTACATCTAGAGGCTCTAGACTCGTGACTCCAGATCTATTGGGGAATGTTTGGAATATTCGTTATTATTTTTCGTACTATTTTATCTAGATTCGGATTGGAACCTTGACATAAGCTATTTTAATCGTATTATTTGTTAACGGATTACGTATTTGGGTTGAGAGTATTTAATTGGTCGGGCTTGCGTAGCATCAGTGTTGGGCGCCATCACGACCGGGATTGGGGTCGTGACAAGTTGGTATCAGAGCCTAGGTTACTAGGCCTCGCGAGTCATGAGCAGGTTTAGTAGAGTCTCGCGGAACGGTACGGGGACGCATGTACTTCTCCTCGAGAGGCTGCAGAACCTTTAGGAAAACTTCCCATTCTTGGAATTCTTATCGTGCGTACTTGATTCAGCTTGAGATATAACTCTTGAAATTCCTTCCACACGTCTGTATGCGCACGTGAGCGCTCAGTATTATATGTGCCTTGATGGTTTGTGATTCCCCGATCGAGGGGCGAGATGTAATCTTCATGAGTATGTTTGGCCAGTCTGGAGGACTTGAGGCCGGATCCTTGCCTATGGCTTGAGCACCGAGGTGCTGATTGTGTGAGCAAGTGTTTTGAACTTATATGTTCAGTATTGCCCCTATTAGCCGGAATGGCAGTTTGGTATTCATGTGATGAGTATGTTAGTACTGCGAGATGTAATTATATGACTTGGTAGTGACGAAGAAGTCTGCAGGGTAATAGATGAACTGTTAAGTGATTCGACTCCTATTGTGGATTGATGTGTAGCCCGAATTATGGGCGCGTGAGGAACATTGTCGTATCTCCTGTTTGGAGTGAAGTAAATTTCATGTTACGGTATGAGTTTAGACTCAGGAAGATTAAGTGATTGTGTAATGTGTATGGCAGTGGAAGGTATACAAAAATATTTACTAAAGGTAAAGCTAATGGGTAATTGGCTTATGAGGGGAAGCTATTTGTCATACTAGTTAGATAAATCTGGGAGCTGAGATCGCTTCTGTAAATGTATTATGACGAAATCTATGAGTCGAGGAGCCCATCTTGAAGGTCGAAAAC
>NW_017697206.1:0-3043 GCF_001879085.1 Nicotiana attenuata
CTGATGAAGATACTGAGCGAGGCATACGTACCCAGCAATATAACTGGAAGAGAAATGGCAAACGTGGTCGGGCAGGTATTGGAGAGTCATAAGATCACTTTCCACGAGGATGAGTTGCTCCCTGAAGGTTTAGGACACAACAAAGCATTGCACATCACTGCGCAATGTGAAGACTATTTCATCACCAGAACTTTGATTGACGGAGGATCCAGCCTCAACATTTGTCCATTGGTGACCCTCAGAACATTGGGGAAGAGTCTGCATGAAATCAAGGATGGGGCTATCAACGTCAAAGCTTTTGATGGTTCCCAAAGGTGCACTATTGGGGGAATCAGTTTATGTTTGCAAATTGGGCCAACTTGGTTCGATGTTGATTTTCAAGTAATAGACATCCCAGCATCCTACAACTTACTACTAGGTCGACCTTGGATCCACGCCGCTGGAGCCGTAGCATCAACCCTGCACCAGGCAGTGAAGTTCGAGTGGAATTACCAAGAAGTGATTATTCATGGTGACGGGAGTAACCCCATATACAGTCGCCAAACCATCCCAGCAATTGAAGGAAGAAGGAAGCTAGGAGGAGAAACTTACCACCATATTGAGCGAGTCAACGCCGTGGACAAAGATAAGTGGTGGGATAACAAGATAGAGAGTATACTAAACTGGAGCGGGTATGAATCTGGCAAAGGGCTCGGCCAGAACCTTCAGGGAATCACCAAGCCTATCAAACTGAATAAGCATGGCACCACTTTTGGGTTAGGGTACGGTTATACTTGGGAAGAATTCCAGAACTGGTCGCCACCATGGCGCGGCCCTTACTATCCGCTGGAGCACCCTATACCCCGCCTGGAACAGACTTTCCAGCCGGCCAACATCATATATGGGTCAGAGGAAGATGAAGTATTAGAAACAATGAAGAACCTGTTCTTGGAAGATGACAATATGGACTGTCACGTAATTCTCGGGGAGGAAGGCCCTTCCATACAGACAGTGAACCGAGGAGAGCGCCTCAACAATTGGTCCGTCAGAACCACCAAGGCCCGGAGAGCTTTGGGGTAGCAAGGCTGAACAAAGCATTATGCATTATCTTTTATTTTTTGCTAGTTGATTTCCCTTCAGTATTATCTTTGAATTTTGAAAAGAGCTCCGATGTTCAAAACCATTCTTTTAGAATTTATTAAAGCATTTCAGTTTTTATAAATCTCGCTTTTATTATCTCTTTTTCTCTGCCATTTACTCTACTTTACACAGCATTATTATTACTTATCTTGATGAACCGATGAATGTGACATGCGATGAGGTAACGCAACAAACGGATATAGACTCAGAAGAGGATGAGATACCAGAAGAGATCGTTAAAAAGGTCGAGGACTTTGAGAATAGACCTAAGTCTAACCTGGACGAGACTGAGGTCGTCAACCTGGGGGATACAGAGAATGTCAAAGAAACGCGCATCAGTGTTCACTTGTCACCGTCTGAAAAGGAAGAGTACACGGAGTTCTTAAAAGAATATGAGGATGTATTTGCCTGGTCATATGATGATATGACCGGTCTCAGTACATCTATTGTAGCTCACAAATTGCCAACAGATCCGACATGTCCGCCGGTAAAACAGAAGCTCAGAAAGTTCAAGCCAGACATGAGTTTGAAAATCAAAGAAGAAGTTACTAAGCAAGTCAAATCCAAGGTCCTCAGGGTAGTGGAGTATCCGACATGGTTAGCCAACATTGTGCCAGTGGCAAAGAAGGACGGGAAGGTCAGACTTTGTGTCGACTACCGAGACCTCAACCAGGCCAGTCCGAAAGACGACATCCCCTTGCCGAACATACACATCCTGATCCACAACTGCGCCAAGCGCGAGTTATAGTCATTTGTCGATTGTTTTGCTGGATATCATCAGATATGGATGGACGAAGAAGACGCGGAAAAGACAGCCTTCATTACGCCGTGGGGAATGTATTGTTACAAGATGATGCCGTTTGGATTAAAGAATGCTGGGGCCACCTACATGAGGGCCATGACTGCTATTTTCCATGACATGATACACAAAGAGATTGAGGTGTACGTAGATGATGTCATCATCAAATCCAGGAAAGCCACTAACCATATGGGAGATTTAAGAAAGTTCTTCAACAGATTAAGAAGGTATAACCTGAAACTGAATCCCGCCAAGTGCGCTTTCGGGGTTCCAGTCAGAAAATTGCTTGGGTTCATTGTAAGTCGACGGGGAATAGAACTCGATCCGTCGAAGGTTAAGGCCATTCAGGAATTGCCACCACCAAAGAACAAAAAAGAGGTCATGAGTTTCTTGGGGAGACTCAACTACATCAGCCGGTTCATAGCCCAGTCCACTGTCATTTGAGAACCAATCTTTAAAATGTTGAAGAAGGACACCGCCACTAAATGGACCGATGATTGTCAAAAGGCTTTCGACAGAATCAAGGAATACTTGTCAACGCCGCCAGTCCTGGTTCCGCCCGAACCAGGTAGACCGCTATTGTTCTACCTTGCAGTACTGGATGGAGCATTTGGTTGTGTTTTGGGACAACATGATGAAACGGGGAGAAAGGAGCAAGCCATCTACTATCTCAGCAAAAAGTCCACCCCGTACGAGGCCCGGTATTCCCTGCTAGAACGCACCTGTTGTGCTCTGACTTGGGTAGCTCAGAAGTTGAGGCATTATTTCTGTGCCTATACCACTTATCTCATATCAAGGATGGATCCGCTGAAGTACATCTTCCAGAAGCCCATGCCCATAGGCAAGCTGGCCAAACGGCAAATTCTGTTGAGTGAGTTCGATATTGTCTACGTGACTCGGAAAGCGATCAAAGGACAAGCACTAGCCGATCATCCTGCCGAAAACCCTGTGGGCGGAGAATACGAGCCTCTAAAGACGTATTTTCCCGATGAGGAGGTTTCTTTCATAGGACAAGACATTGCGGAATCCTATGATGGCTGGAGAATGTTTTTCGACGGAGCGGCAAACTTTAAAGGAGTTGGCATAGGAGCGGTTCTAGTATCAGAAACAGGTCAGCATTACCCG
>NW_017697207.1:0-3043 GCF_001879085.1 Nicotiana attenuata
TGATTAAACCACAACGAATACATTACAATAGGCTAAAGAAACATAACCCAATCGAAAAGACTCGAAAAATACCAAAATTCACGAAGTTGGCAAAACCCGAGCCCCGGGCCCACTTCTCGAAAAATTACAAAATTTACATCACTGGATTCCTCGTCTCGCCACGAGTCTACACATACCAATTTTACCAAAATCGGAGTTCAAATGCCCTTTCAAAATCCATTTTTACATCACAGCTTTCCAAGCCCTAACTTGACCCGTTTTTGATGAATTTTCCACAATTTACATGTAATTTCTACCATAAACTCGAATAATTAGGCCAAGAGACTTACCTCCAATTGATTCTCAGTCAAAACCCTCGAAAATCCTCGCCCAAAGCTCTCCAAGTCGCTTAAAAATTGTGGAAACTACCTCTTGTTCGCGGATGAAATTTAATATTTTAAACCCTTCTGCCAACAACGATTTTCGCTTATGCGGTCCCGCTTCCGCTTATGCGAGACCGGTTCTGCGGCCAAAATTCCGCTTATGCGGTCTTCACTTAAAAACCCAACGTCCGCTTTTGCGTCTCCTCATCCGCTTCTGCGAACCACTCAAGACCGCTTCTGCGGTTTATAGTCCGCTTCTACGGACTCGCATTTGCGAAAAATGTTCCGCTTTTGCGGAAACACTCCACCAGGCTACGAACCGCTTCAGCGCTCCTTTACCCGCTTCTGCGGAACAGCTTCTGCGGTCCATTTCCGCAGAAGCGGAAATACCAGATGACAGAAAAACTGAACCTGCAACACACCTCAAAACGCTCGTTTAACCACCCGAATTCACCCCGAGGCCCCCGGGACCTCAACCAAAAACACCAACACATCCTAATACCTTATCCAAACTTGTTCCAATCTTTAAAACACATTAAACAACGCTAAAACCATCAAATCACATCGAATTCAAGCCTAAGTTTCTTAAAAACTTCCGAATTACGCATTCGATCAAAAACCCGACCAAAACACCTCCGAATGACCTGAAATTTTGCACACATATCCAAAATCACCTAACGGAGCTACGGCAACCCTCGGAATTCCATTCCAACCCTCGGATCAAAATCTCACCTATCCACCGGAATTCACCAAAATGCCAACTTTGCCAATTCAAGCCTAATTCTACTCCGGACCTCCGAAATCACTTCCGATCGCACTCCTAAGTCACAAATCACCTCCCGAAGCTAACCGAATCACCGGAATTCACATCCGAGCCTTCTAACTAATAAGTCAACGTTCGGTTGACTTTTCCAAACCAAACCTTCCTTAAAGAGACTAAGTGTCTCATTTCCTATCCAAACCAATTCAATTAAACTCTAACTCACCCGTTGCTGATAATAAAACATGAAAGAGAAATAAATGGGGGAAATGGGGCTGTAATACATAAGACGACGGGTTGGGTCATCACATCCTCCCCAACTTAAACAAACGCTCGTCCTCGAGCGGGTCGAGAAGCATACCTGAGGTCTCAAATAGGTGAGGATATCTGATCTGCATCTCCTGCTCAATCTCCCAAGTAGCTTCCTCAACGGGCCGACCTCTCCACTGCACCTTTACCGAAGCTATATCCTTTGATCTCAATTTCCGAACCCGACGACCCAAAATAGCCAGTGGCTCCACATTGTAAGTCAAGTCATCATCGAACTGAACCGTGCTGAAGTCTAACACATGGGACGGGTCCCCAACATACTTCCGGAGCATAGAAACGTGAAATACTGGGTGAACTCCTGACAAGCTGGGTGGCAAAGCAAGCATGTAGGCCACCTCCCCAACTCTCCTAAGTATCTCAAAAGGACCAATGAACCATGGACTCAACTTTCCTTTCTTTCCAAATCTCATAACGCCCTTCATAGGCAAAACCTTTAACAAGACCTTCTCGCCCACCATGTAGGATACGTCTCGAACCTTCCGGTCCACATAACTCTTCTGACACGACTGAGCTGTACGAAGTCTCTCCTGGATCACTTTCACCTTCTCTAAGGCATCCTGAACCAACTCTGTCCCCAATAGTCTAGCCTCGCCGGGCTCAAACCAACCAACCGGAGACCTACACCGTCTCCCATATAAGGCCTCATACGGTGCCATCTAAATGCTGGACTGATAGCTGTTGTTGTACGCGAACTTTGCAAGTGGCAGAAACTCAGCCCAAGAACCTCCAAAATCAATAACACAGGCACGCAACATGTCCTCCAATATCTGAATGGTACGCTCGGACTGTCCGTCCGTCTGAGGATGAAATGCGGTGCTCAACTCTACCTGTGTACCCAACTCTTGCTGAAAAGTCCTCCAAAACTGGGAAGTAAACTGAGTACCCCTATCTGAGATAATAGAAACTGGGACCCCATGCAACCTAACAATCTCCCGGATGAAAATCTCTGCCAACCGCTCCGAAGAATAGGTAGTACACACCGGAATGAAGTGCGCGAACTTGGTCAGCCGATCCACAATCACCCAAATCGAATCAAACTTCTTCGAGGTACGAGGGAGACCACTCACAAAATCCATAGTAATCCTCTCCCACTTCCACTCGAGAATATTTATCCGCTGAAGTACACCACCGGGTCTCTGATGCTCATATTTGACCTGCTGACAGTTGAGACACCGAGCTACATAACTCACTATATCTTTCTTCATTCTCCTCCACCAGTAGTGCTGCCTCAAATCCTGATACATCTTCGCGGCACCCGGATGAATGGAATACCGCGAGCTGTGGGCCTCCTCTAATATCAACTCCCGAAGCCCATCCACATTGGGCACGCAAATCCGGCCCTGCATCCTCATCACGCCATCATCATCAATAGTCACATCTCTGGCGTCATCGTGCTGAACCCTGTCCTTAAGGACAAGCAAATGTGGATCATCATACTGGTGCTCTCTGATGTGGTCATACAAGGAAGACCGAGAAACTACACAAGCCAACACCCGACTAGGCTCCGAAATATCTAACCTCACCATCCGATTGGCCAAAGCCTGAACATCAACTGCAAACGGGCCTCTCCCCAACTGGAATGTACGCCAAG
>NW_017697208.1:0-3042 GCF_001879085.1 Nicotiana attenuata
CCGATCGAACTAATGTGGTGGTTAGATGTTGGAACTAATGTGGGTATAGTAATTCCCTTGCCGGGATATTTGAGATGATGTTTTGTTCCCTCGCTGGGATGTCGTTATATTGTTTTTTGTGACGGAATATGAGATAAGAATTTCTTGGAGCTTGGACTCCAGTGATATCGTGGAGTAAGAAAAGAAAGAAAGGGAAAAAGTTACTGGTTAATCCCTTGCCGGACGTTTTGTTAATTCTGTTGTTGGTTTTTTTCCCTCCCTTACCGGGATACTGAGATTATTAAGTTGTTTGTCATGTGTATTCCCTTGCCGGGATTTTCATTATTGTTTATTAACTCTCTTGCCCCGTATTTGTGACTGTGGTTTGGATGAGGAAATATGATCTTGGTGGAGCGGGTTGCACGCCGCAACAATGATATTGAGGATCGGGTTGCACGCCGCAACAATAATGCGTGAGGGTCGGGTTGCACGCCGCAACAATGATATTGAGGATCGGGTTGCACGCCGCAACAATAATATGTGAGGGTCGGGTTGCACGCCGTAACAATAATATGTGAGGGTCGGGTTCCGTGCCGCAACAATGATACATGATAAATGATATGGGTCGGGTTGCACGCCGCAACAGTGGTATTTGTGGAGCGGGTTGCACGCTGCAACAATGGTAATTATGGAGCGGGTTGCACGCCACAACAGTTATTTGATGCCCTGTGTTTATATTGAGTATTGATTCCTTGTTTATGGTGGATCTAAGTTGCTTTAGTTTATTACCCTGGGTTACTGTTAATATTATATCTCCCCATGGTATGTTTCCCCCTCCCATATTGTTAATTGCTTTGTATTCGATTTTCGCTATATATTTATAACTGCACAGGTTTATGTGGTGTCCAGTCTAGCCTCGTCACTACTTCGCCGGGGTTAGGCTAGACACTTACCAGCACATGGGGTCGGTTGTGCTGATGCTACACTTTGTGTATTTTTGCACAGGTCCAGGTTTTGAGGAGCAGCAGCAGTAGTAGTACGGGAGCATGATTTCATTTACACGAGACTGAGGTAGCCTTGCAGGCGTCCGCAGGCCCGGCGTCTCTTCTTTATGTTCTCGGTTTTGACTGTTGCCTCATTGTTTTCGAGACAGACAGCTTATATATTTCTTTCATACCTTTGTATTTAGAATATTCTTAGTAGTTCGTGAGTAATGTGACACCAAATCTTGGGTAGAGGTTATTATTGACTATTCTGCATTTTGTTTCATATTTATAAGACAGACTTCCGCTACTGTTCTTAGTAGATTTCATGTTCTATATTGATGCTACAAACTGTTAAGATAAGTGTTTATTGATGAAAAGGTAAATAAGTTGGCTTGCCTAGCTACCACGAGTAGGCGCCATCACGGCTCTGATGGTGGGAAATCCGGATCGTGACAAGTTGGTATCAGAGCACTAGGTTACATAGGTCTCATAACTCACGAACAAACTTAGTAGAGTCTGAGGGGTCACGGAGACGTCTGTACTCGCTCCCCAGGGGCTACTGAGTTAGGAAAAACCTCTCATTGTTCCTTCTTGTCGTGCGATTTGGTTTCTCAAATGCTGATTGAATTTCTACTTTGTTCTTTCACGAATGGTGAGGTCATGTACCGCTTCTTCAGTTGAGCAGCAACACAGACCAGTGATAGATCAGCTACGTCTTCGGAGACTTTATGGAGATAAAGGTATTAGAGGTGAATGTAGAGATGCGAGAGGTGGAGGTAAAGGTATTAGAGGTGGAGGTAGAGATGCGAGAGGTGGAGGTGCAGGTACTGTTCTGGCTTGTGGTAGAGAAGCTTCGGTCTTAGTTTGCGCCGTATCAGGTCATTCTACCCGCAGTGTTATATCGTATGTGAAGGCTCGGCGTATGGCCGAGAAAGGGTGTTTGGTCTACTTTGCGTATGTTCGTGATTCTATGTACTTAGGTTTCCTTTATCGATTCTGTGCCCGTGGTTCGTGAGTTCTGGATGTTCCCTTTAGACCTGCCGGGTATGCTGCCCGACAGGGATATCGATTTCTGTATTGATCTGGCTCCGGGCGCGCATGCTCATTTCTATTCCGTCGTATCGCATGGCCCCGCCAGAGTTGAAGGAGTTAAAGGACCAGTTGCAGGATTTACTAGAGAAGGGTTTTATCAGGCCTAGTGTTTCTCCTTGGGGTGCGCCGGTGTCATTTGTGAAGAAGAAGGATGGTTCAATGAGGATGTGTATTGATTACCGGCAATTGAACAAGGTAACGGTCAAGAATAAGTACCCACTGCCGCGGATTGATAATTTGTTCGACCAGCTTCAGGGTGCCAGGGTATTCTCCAAGATTGACTTGCGATCTGGCTACCATCAGTTGAGGATTAGGGCATCCGATGTCCCTAAGACAGCCTTCCGCACTCGGTATGGGCATTACGAGTTCCTGGTTATGTCATTTGGGTTGACCAATGCCCCAGCAGCATTTATGGAGTTGATGAACCGAGTGTTCAGGCCTTATCTAGATTTGTTCGTGATAGTCTTTATTGATGATATTCTGCTGTACTCCCGCAGCCAGGAGGAGCACGAGCAGCACCTTAGAGTGGTTCTTAAAACTCTGAGGGATAGTCAGTTATATGCCAAGTTCTCCAAGTGTGAGTTCTGGCTGAGTTCAGTTGCATTCCTGGGTCACGTTGTATCAGCTGAGGGTATTCAGGTGGACCCAAAGAAGGTAGAGGCAGTCAAGAACTGGCCTAGACCAGCATCAGCTACAGAGATCCGGAGTTTCTTGGGGTTGGCAGGCTACTACAGACGGTTCGTGCAGGGATTTTCATCTATTGCAGCCCCGATGACCAGATTGACCCAGAAGGGTGCCCAGTTCAGATGGTCGGATGAGTGTGAGGCGAGCTTTCAGAAGCTCAAGACAGCTCTGACTACGGCACCGGTGTTGGTTCTGCCCACATGTTCAGGGCCCTATACTGTTTATTGTGATGCTTCCCATGTTGGGCTTGGAGCAGTGTTGATGCAGGATGGCAAGGTCATTGCCTATGCTTCGAGGAAGT
>NW_017697209.1:0-3042 GCF_001879085.1 Nicotiana attenuata
CAGGGATCTTGGCTGAGGCACTCATCTCCTCCAAGGCTTGAGCCCGCACTTGGCCCCTTAGTCCCTCGTAAGCTGCCCTGACACGGTTCACGTCGCCTTTAAGGTACTCCAAGGCCTCTGCCTTTTTCTGCAGCTATATAGGTCGGGAAGAATAGCCCTAAAATCAGAAAGAAGCGAAGAACACACTACAGAAAGTTACCTGCTCCATCAAATAGCTCTCATAGTTCGAGCTCCGATACGCCTCATATCGCCAATGCTGCAGCTTAGCTTCCTTCTCCTTGCAAAGGAGCATAAGGGATTCTCCCTCATCCCGAATCCTCTGGAACTTGGCCATTTGACGAGACAACTCGGACATAAGCCTATCACAGGCCTGCGCAGGGAAGATTCAATAAGAAGAGGAAGATGCGGGATATGAAAGAAATATGCACTAACTCACCGCGAAGTGAAGATGGCAGATTTCCTCCAGATCAGAACACGCCTCTGATGGTACTGCTCCTGCAACCCCGGAAGAACCGGCCTCGGGCATAACTGCTCTTGCCGAGAAACAGGTTCCCCGAGGACAGCCGACTCGGGTGATGCCCCGTCTTCAGATACACGAGCCCGGCCAGCGCAACTAGAAGCTCCTTCTCATGATGGCTCCCGAACCCTCTTGCTGCTGCCGTCTCTCAGCCCGGAGGCCGATGACTCCATCTCCTCTCCGGAAAAATACTGCCTCGCCCAGAGGAACCGCCCGATATCTACAAAAACAACAAATCAAGCATAAACCAGATGGGAAAATGACACCCCGAGTACATATCAGTGGGAGAAAAGCAACATACGCACGTACCTTAATGGTCCACTCCCCACCTGACGCGAGACATAGCTCGCCACCTGCATTTGTCGCAAGACAAATGGGTCACCAGCCTTCTAACCCAGTCGGGCAAATTATGAACTTGGCCCGGCGTCCACGAAGTTGCTGCAACAAGGGGAATAACACTGATTACTTGGCCGATTTTCGCCATGAACAAAATCTGAAGGGACGGCACAGCGCCTCACTTACGTGCATAATTCCACCCTTCGGGGAATGGCAGAAACTCCACAGGAGATATCAGTCGTCTTAACTCAGACAAACCAACTCGCCCACTCTCGATCTCCACCTTCGTCATCGTCAACAACGAAGGGCGTGGGTGAGCGACCCCTCAAGGTTAGCAGTCCTCGATGGTGGAAAGGCCGATACAGCCTGATGAGATGGTCGAGCATGAATTCAAGTCCGGCTTTTTCCGCAAAGAATCTCATCATCAACACCGTTCGCCAAAACGACGGATGAATATGCGCCAGGGTAACCCAATACTTCAAGCAAAAACCGAGCACGACCTTATCAAGAGGCCAAATGCAAAGGGGTATAGGTACACGCTCAAGAACCCATCAGCAGAGTTCTCGATGCCTTCACTGGGGGAAAGCACCCACAGTGTCATCCCCTCGCTCAACCCGCAGTATCGCCTCGCCATCTCCAGGTGTTCCTCTCTTACTCAGGACGCCGGCTCCAGAGCGAAATCCTTCGACTCTCCAACACCGGGAACAACATTCTCCACCTTTCGCCCCGGTTCCGAAGTGGTCGCCATGACTGAAGCAGAACTAACAAAATAAAGCAAAGAAGCACAGACACTTTTTGCACTTTAAAAGATAGGGAGCCCTATGCCGAAATGCAAGAATAGCTGCCCAAAATAGTTAAGTCTCACAAAAGGGCCGAAGCCACCCCTCTTATATACAAAAGGCAACGACGAAGTCACCTACCAGATGTAAGCTCCAGGAAGCCAATGGCCTCGATACGGATCGACGGGTCAATACACGACCCAGGAAACATCCTCCAACAGATGACTAAGCTCGAGGATCCACGCAAATTATCTCCATACTCCAAACAGCGTTTCACATTTAGAACCTCCGGCCGCGAGGAAGCAGGTTCACGATGAGCTCCATAGCGCTGATGCCAGACGCGAGGCACGCGTCCGGGCACGCGTTCCCCACTCCGGAGGAACGAACCCCAGAAACTCCGATCTCCAAGAAATTACACGAGGCCCCAAAGAAGCACCCCGAACGTAGGCAAGCTCCTCAAACGGAAGCCAACCTTACACTCTCTAAAAGAATCATTCCACATCAAGATCAGCAGGACCCGCCGAGGGATTCGAGGATGATCTTCGTCCAGGGTATTATTCCCGAAGGTCCCGAAATTTGATGGAAGATCTCCAAACGAACCAGCAGGCCTCGACAGCTCAAGCTTATCCGGTCGCGAACCAGCAGGCCCCGACTGCTCAAGCTTATCCGGTCGGTCCCTCATCAAGCCAAAGTACAAAAAAGAAAGCGAGGGAGAGCCTTGCCAATCAGCTGGAGACCAGAACGAGCTATCACAGCAAGCTATGACGGCCCATAAGCAATAGAAGGCATTTAAAAATCCCGAAGGGCGTGAAAGCAAACAAGCGCCAAAGGAGAAGCAGAAATCTATCTCATGCGGCCCAAAAGGACCATCTACATCCAGATCAATAAGGGCTCCGAGGTACCCGAAGACGACCTACATCTGGAGCAGTGCCCCCGGAGGCCCCGGAACTCAACGCGCGATCTCCGAATAACTCGGGAGACTCTTACAAGCACCAATCCATCAGATCGACCCAAAGTTGTCCCGAAGGACGACAATGGGACTGAAAAAGCCCATGTCGATCAGTAAGAAATCAAAGCAAACACTCATGCCCAAATTAATCAGCGATCAGCAACACAAAAAGATACATTCGAAGGGCCTCGAAAGGCATGAAAGCATACAGAAACAAAGTAAGTTCGGAAGCAGAGGTCAACAAAGTTCATTTCTCATTTATGAAGTCTTCAAGTACAAAAGCCCCCGAGGGGTCACAGCGTTCGATTACAAAGCCCCGGAGGGTCATTACAAACAAAGTACAAAGGCTTACAAAAATCTACGCCTAAAGCTGAGGAATGGGAGGATGTACATGTGATGAAACCCGGGCGCCCGATCCGCCCTCGAGAGTTCATCTCCGGTATCAGCATACCCGGTCGCCA
>NW_017697210.1:0-3042 GCF_001879085.1 Nicotiana attenuata
AGAAAAGGCTGTTGAATTGAGCCCAATGTAGAAGTCACCCACCCAGGCCCAAGTCTTGAGCCCAAAATAAACCCCTGAAACCCGCTGTCCATACCCATTCCCTAACCCGGCCTGCCCCCGTCCCAAAACGACGTCGTTTCGGCCTGTTAAATCTGGACCGTCGAGGTTACAAGATCTAACGGTCGAGAAGCCTACATCCATAACTATATAATTGTCCTAACGATACCCCCTCCCCTTCAGACCACCCTGCCTCTCATCTCTCACACTTCAAAGAACCCTCCGTCGCCTACCACCGCACGCCGCTGGCCGGAAATCGCCTCCGCCGGCGGCGGTTGTCCAATGGCCCTGAAATTTACACCATGTCCTCTTCGTCACCTCCCCGTTCCATATCTGCTATTGGTTTCTTTCAAACATCACCCAAACGTCTCAAATAATTCAAACCCTAGCGCCGTAACCGCCGTGTACGGCGGCGCCGTCCCCAATCCCAACCAAACTTACACCGTAGGTTCACCTCCACCCCCACATCACAAATCCACACCCCTGTTACTTCAAATGTTCCTTAAACTTCTCGAATATTGAATCTAAATTCGGAACCTGAGCGGGCATCGTTTCTTCTCCGATTTCTTCATGAGTTTTAGGCTCAATTTCATCGTGGAATAAGGTTATTTGACTGTTCTTAGTCAAGAACAGTTGATTGATATTATCCCACGGTTGAAATTGAAAGGTCAACCGTGTTCGAGTCTTAATCAGTAAGTTCTCTTATTCTTGTTTTGTTTATTTCATTTTTTTGACTCGTTCTTCCGTTTGAAATTAGCTAAACCTAGTTCTCCTCTTTAATTTGTTCTTCTCATTTTGACTGTTAGGTTTCGCCTTTGTTCATACTGCATGATTCTGTGTTAAAATTCTTTCCCTGTTGGACCAATGGTTCAATTCTGTTCCTAGTAGTTAATTCAAGTGTAAATTAGGGTCGTTTGAATTTGTATTCCATTTTCGGGGATCTGTTTTGATTGGAGTTCATTACTGAAGTGTCTCAAACTTTTGGATTTAATCAAGGTTAGTCTCAGCTCGGTTAAAGGGTTTGTCAAAATTGGACATAGTTTTAGCTTAACCTAGGCTAATGACTTAGAGGTAAATACAGAAATAATAAAGGGTAGTTTAGGCATGAAAAAGGGTAGTTTCATTAAGATTGGTAAATTCAAAACTAAGGCAAGGGTAGCATAGGTATTGTATAGCTAAAAGAACACCCTAGGGCCTTCTAGAATAGGACTTTAGTGTAGGATTCAGTAAGCTTAGGGCAGTAACTTGAGAAACAAGTCAGTAAAGAGAGGACCAAGCTGAAAATAAAATAGGGACTAAGAGGAAAACAGAAAATCGGGGGCTGCCCTCATCTTTGCCTATAAAAGGCAGCCTCTAGTGCCTTGAATAAGAAGTTTTTCAGCTCTAAAAATTCCCCCAAAAAAAAACATTCTTCAGGTTTTCATTAATAGAAATTCAAATCCAAACTCCTTTAGATCTTAGCTTTTCTTCAAAAAATCAAAAATACAAAATCAAAAAAAAAAATATAACAGAAAAAGTCGAAAACACTGTTACATTTGAGTTCCTTGGATCAATTTCCAGTTGGTTTCAGCAATTGTCTCGAATCTCTGGCTAGTTTAAAGAGGAAAACAACTTGAAAATCCTTGTGTTTGGTTGACTGAAGTTTCAGAAGTGTTCTGGGTTTAAATTCGAGTTAGTTTTGGGTATATGTGAACTGTTTTGGGTGTGCCATTGATTAAAAGTGGTCTTGGATGGTTGATATGGTTTTCTGGGCTTATGGACCTCTGATATGTGCTGCTGAACTGCTGTGAAAGTGCTAATTCCTGTTGCTGTGATTCACTGAACTGCTGCTGACATTCCTCTTTTGTCTATTACTTTACACTTCCAGGTACATATTTGAACCATGTATTGATGTAGCTTTGATGTTGAAATGCTGAAATGAAATACATCATCCATTGGCCTCCTGAAATCCATGTGTTCAAGCTGCCATAATGAAATAAATAATAGATGATTTGTATTTGTTTAGGTCTTCTTTTGATTTGCATTGACATTGTATAACTGGACTGAAATTGGGCTTTATTTGGACATATATTGGATGGGTGAGCTACGGGCTTGTGCTTGCTCGTTTGAACTGTTAGTATCGTGTTTGTGTTTAGTATAATAATATCGGGTGTTAGCTAATTCATAAGGTTTAAAATGACGCGAATTAGGACTGGTTTCCTGGAAATGCTGTTTGGATAATCGTTGTTATTTGTAGGTTAGTTGATTCAATTTTAAATGTACATTACTCGGAAATCCAGGCTGAATCGCTGTCTATTAATTGAAGTTTAAGTTGGCATATATAATCCTATAAGCATGAAGTCCAATTGATTCTTTGGTTTTAGTCTATTCACGTTTGGTTGACATTGCAATGTGCAGAGGTTCACTTAAAAGGAACGAATTAACATGATAAGATAGGCTGCAAACATTGTTTGAAATAGCCATTGCTGTTTATACCAGATTTCAACGCATAATTGAATTTGTTCAGAATAGATCAACTGAAGTTTGCAGGCTTTGATTTTGTATTTGGCCTAAAAGTGTTAGCCCGCCTCAAATTAAAAGTGATAATGGGCTTGTGGGTTTGTCAATGGCCTAAGCAGCCCAGTCTTTTAAAAATGAAACTTGGACTGCTTTGGACCTTTGCTGGAACGTCCTGCCTCACTTGTTCAGTTGCTAGGCCCAATTGTTGGAGATTGAATTATGGAATTTTGGACCTTTCACATCTACTAATTAATTAGGGTTCTTCTTTTAGAGACAACGTAAGTAGAAAAGTGTAGTTTGCTTTTAGGATGGCCTTTAATAATAAAATGAGATGAGCCTCGCTAAACAAAACACATAAATCGCGGGGCCCTCAATAAATGGTTGTATTAAAATACTTAGATTTCGGAACGAGCCGTTTGGCAAATTTCACGGTTTTCCCCAAAGATGATAACGCGTAGTTGCTTTAGGCGCGTATTTTAATAATAT
>NW_017697212.1:0-3041 GCF_001879085.1 Nicotiana attenuata
TAGTCCCCCATCCGTTTTTGTGTCTTTGAACTACTGGTCATTTAACTAGATGAATTCGTTTTTTGTGTTCAGTGGTACCCCAGAGAAAGTTTCTTTGGTAACGATTCATTCTGGAGATGAGTGCGGAAGGTATTTTAATGTATTGCATGATATGGTTTGGTAAGGTATTTAATGTGGAATTAATTAATGTAGTCCGACCTGCCATGGATAGAAATTGTGATTTCCACCCTGATAATCTTGTTTTGAAGCTATCGAGTATGTATTGGAAATCATTTACAGAGGGTTTCTTTACAAATAAAGGGAATCCCAAGTATTTGCCAAAAGTGTTACTTTCCTTCATATTAAAAGACGAAAGGACAAATTGTTTGTCTGTAGGTGTAGTGTTTTTTGAAAAAATGATTTTAGATTTTTGAAGTTTATACTTTGACCAGACTTCTCAGTGAAGGTTGTGAGTGTATCAATTATGGAGTGTACAGCGGAGGTGGTTATGTGAGATGTTAATGTGATATCATCCGCAAAAAACAGATGTGATATTAGGGGCTCTTTAGGGGAAAGTTTGATTGCTTTCCATTGTTGGTAATCCACCAGTTGGTGTATTTTACTTGAGAGTCGTTCTAGACATAATATGAAAATATATGGGGATAGCGGATCGCCTTGTCGAATACCCCGAGTTGGTTTGAAAAATGGTGAACGGTGGCCGTTTATAAGGATTGAGATGGAAGTAGTTGTTATACAAGACATAATGATAGAAATTATTTTTGTTGGAAAATTAAAGTAGTGTAATGTTTCTTCAATGAAACCCCATTTCATTTTATCAAAAGCTTTTTCTAGGTCCAGTTTTAGTAAAAAATTTGCAATTTTACCTTTCTTTTTCTTTAAGTTGTGGAGTATTTCTTGAACGATTATAGCATTATCAGCAGCTCGTCTTCCTTTAAGGAAAGCGGATTGTTCAGGACTAATTATTTTATTAATTAAAGGCTTAATTCGTTGTGCAATTAACTTGGTAATAATTTTGTAGATAGTGTTACATAGCCCGATTCGGCGATATTGGGTAATTGTAGAGGGGTTTTTTATTTTTGGTATTAGACATAGGTAAGTAGTGTTTGCCTGTATTGGTAGTTTCCCAGACTCGAATACTTCATTACAAAAGGAGATGACAGATGTTGATATTTGAGGCCAATATGTTTGATAAAAATATGGATGAAGTCCATCTGGGCTTGGTGCTTTGAGAGGTTTAAAGGAGTGAACCGTTTGGTAAATTTCCTTTATAGATAAAGGTCTTGACAGAAGGAGTTGGTCATTGGTCGTAAGAGTGTGAGTATCATGTTTTATTATGTGGATAGTGGATTGTATGTGTGTAGTGGTAAAGAGAGAAGCATAGTAATTAGTTATTAGGGAGTCAACTTGTGGTTGCTCCGTGACCCAATTTCCCCCTAAGTCTTTGAGTGCTGTGATTCTATTTCGTCTCATGCGTTGTAGGGTCATTATGTAGAAAATTTTTGTATTGGCATCTCCCTGTTGTAGCCAATTTATCCGTGATTTTAATCGCCAAAAATCTTCTTCTAATCCTAATAAGTGGTTAAACTCAGTTATTAAGTCTTGCTCAAGTAATTGAAGGAAATGACTGGTAGTATACTTGGGGGAAGATTGGATACCACTTAATCGTGCTAGGATTGTTTTTTGCTTCTTAAAAATGTTACCAAAAGTAAGCTGGTTCCATTGTTGTACTTCTTCAGTAAAGTTTTCTATAGCAGCTAGAAGATTTTGATTAGGAGTCCAATTATTATGAATAAGGTTAATAAAAGACGGATGTGATGTCCAAATTGTTTCAAAATGGAATATATTTTTACGACGAAAAGTAGGTTTTAAATTAAAAAGAATTGGGCAATGATCGGAATGAGTTCTAGGGAGATGTTGAACATTAGCCTCAGGAAATAGTGTTAGCCAGTCATAATTAGCAACAAATCTGTCTAATCTCTCATGAATTCGATTGGCTAGATTACGTTTATTAGTCCAAGTATATCGACTACCTCTAAAACCTAGGTCGATTAAGTGACAATAGTCTAGGCATCTAAGGAAATTATCACATCTAGAGTTATTAATAGGATTTCCACCATATTTTTCGTTAGCTCTTGTAACTTCATTAAAATCCCCCCCAATCAACCACGACAGATTAGTATGATCATGCAAGTGTTTTAACTGTTCCCATAAATAATTTCTTGCATGTCTATTATTTTTGGCATAAATGACAGAAAGTAGCCAGCGTGTAGGGTTAGGTGTTACCTGGACAATAGAGTGGATGGCTTCTGAGTTAACTTCAATTTGTTCAAGATTTAAAATGTCTTCTTGCCATAGCAGCGCAATTCCTCTGGATTGGCCTTGAGCGGGTGCCTCTGCTAAGTGAGTGAATCCAAAATCTTCCTTCAAGTGAGCATGACTCTGAACATGGGTCTCCAGTAGAGCCACTAAAGCTGGTTGATGGTAGTTGAGAAGTGACCTAAAATTTCTCTTAAAATCTGTGGATTGAGCTCCGCGACAATTCCAAATGATGAACTGCATTTGATTACTGTGAGAGTATGGTTGTGGTGGAGTCTTGCTGGGGCTCCATGGTAGTTGTGGTCGTTCCTCTCAGTGAGGGTATCAGAACTACCCCGTATTTTCCCACCTCGGGGTTATTTGTAGGTCGAATGTTGAATGAGCAGCTTTGAAGATCCTTGGGACACATTATGATCATTTTTCTTGCATATTGCTCTTTTAGGTCGTAGTGTTTGCTGTTGTTGAGGAAGCATAAGATGGGTCTTGTTTCCCTGTTCTCCACCATGTCTGCTCCCACTTCCAGTTGAGCTATTTCTTCGAGACCGTTGAGAGGATCTTGCTGGTGTCGAACTGGAGTTGGTTGGTAAGGCATGGCCTGTGCTTGGAGGGGTGAGGGAATGTATAATGCTGCTCTTTGTTGTATCCATGGTATTGAGTTTGATGGCATCTGTGGCGAGTAGAATGGAAGGTCCATCGAAGCGATTTGGTTGTAGTCATCGGAGGTA
>NW_017697213.1:0-3040 GCF_001879085.1 Nicotiana attenuata
AAATAAATGTGCAGGGGGATCTATCGGGAATCGAACCCGCGGTCCCAAAGTAAATGTGCAGGGGGATCTATCGGGAATCGAACCCGCAGTCCCAAAGTAAACAAACAAAGGGGGGAGCTACCGGAATCCCACATCCGTAGTCCCAATGTAAATGCGCAACCACAACCAGAAGATATTCATAAATGAAGTACAAAAGGCAAACATCAGGTAGTACTAGCCTAGCATGCTTCACATAGTACAGTCAAGGCAACTTAAACAATTAGGCAAGTTAAATCAACTAAACATGCTTTTCTAATCTAACACAGGTTATAACTACAAGTAAAACAAGGCAAATATGAAGGAAACTCAGTCTCAATATCTTAAGTAAAAATCGGGTTTTTCAACAATTAGCTCAAGTACGCGCTCGTCACCTAATGTACAAGGCACTCAATTACCACATATCAAATCATAAGGGGAAAGGTCCCCCACACAAGGTTAGACAAGCCACTTACCTTGAACCGGCTCAAAATCAACTAGAAACCACGCCTTTGCCATGAGTGTCCGACTCCAAATGGCCCAAATCTATTCAATACATTTACATATCATAAATAACATCGCAAACAACTGGTTTTGCTATTTAATTCAAAGCTACAGCGTGAAATTAGGTGAAATGACCAAAATGCCCTTCAGGCCAACGCCTCGGAATCGAATAATTTTCACATTTTCGGAAACCTCGTACTCTCACAAGTCTAACCATATAAAGATCTCCCAAATCGGAGGTCAAATGCTCACTCAAAACTCAATGGTTTAGCCTATGAAGTTTTGCCCAATTTCTTCAAATTTTTTATCCCAAATTCGAATTTAAAGGATGGATTTAACTACAAAATGATGAAATATAACTAGAAAGGATTAAAGAAACGTTACCCAATAGTCTTCTCTTCAAAACCCTCTGAAAATCGCCCTTGCCCGAGCGCAATTTGGTTTTTCTAACTTATGAAATCAAACCCTCGAATTTTCTATATCAGAACAGGCATTTCCGCTTCTGCGGACAAGGGACCGCTTCTGCAGTCCCGCTTATGCGGAAAATGAGCCGCTTCTGCGACTCTCACTAAAGAGCCAATGTCCGCTTCTGCGGACCATTAACCGCTTATACGGTTCCGCTTTTGCGGAATTTAAGCCGCTTCTGCGGTTCTAATAAAAGTCCAAGTTTCCGCATCTGCGGTTCTCTTTCTCGCAGATGCGAGGCCGCTCCTGCGCAATTTCCTCCGCATCTGCGGTACCTGAAAAACACTGCCCAAACCCGCTCCTGCGATCACCAGGCCGCTTCTTCGGCTCCACTTCTGCGGTTCCCAAGCCGCAGAAGCGAAAATACCAGAAGAGAGAAAAACCAGCTGCTGCAACACTTCAAAAATTCTTCCGTTAACCACCCGAAATCATCCCGAGGCCCCCGGGACCTCAACCAAAAGAACCAATAGCACCTAATACCTCATTCAAACTTGTACCAACCCTTAAACCACCTAAAACAACGTCGGAAAGTCGAATTAATCAATGATTTGAGCCTAAGAACTTCAAATTCCATAAAAATACATTTTCGATCAAAAACCTAACCAAAACACGTCTGAATGACTTGAAATTTTGCACACACATCCCAAATGACACGACGGAGCTACTGCAACTTCCGGAATTCTATTCCGGCCCTCGGATCAAAAATTCACTATCGGACCGGAAACTTCAAAAAATTCAACCTTCGGCATTTTAAGCCTAAATGAGCTACGGACTTCCAAAATACATTCCGAACACGCACCCAACCCCGAAATCACCTAAGGGAGCTAACGGAACCATCGGATTTCCATTCCAAGGTCGTCTTCACACTGTTCCAACTACGCACCATTTTTCAACACTTAAGCTCTCATTTAGGGACTAAGTGTCCCAAAACTCTCCGAAACTCAACACCGAACGTCCCGGCAAGCCAAAATAGCATAAATGAACTTAGGGGAAGCAGTTAATAGGGGATCGGGGCGTTAATTCTTAAGACGACCGTCCGGGTCGTCACCGTTTTGTTTTTTTACTACAGGAAATTCATGATTTTGTTTTGTTTCTTGTATATGATATGTTCTCTCCTAATGTGGGTCTTGGAAACAAAACAACCATGAATCTCCTGTAGTTAAAAAGCCCTGATTTTATGCGCTTTTTGCTGCTGTATTCATGAATACATAGCGCGAATACATGTGAATACATACGCGTATAGCTAGACTACCCTGATTTTTAGGCGCTTTTTGTTGTTGCTGTATTTATGAATACAGCAGCGCGAATACACTACCGTAAAAACTTAATTGTAGCTATATGACGTAATTATATATATGGTACGTAAAGAAGTTAATAGCCACTAATCAATAGGACTTTATGAAAATTCCTCTTATATTAAATATTCTGGTATAAAAAATGGACCACGGCGCTAATTTTCGCTCGAACAAGTAAACTAGTTTAAATAATAAAATTTCGCTTTTTGTGATAACATTTCAGGGCAAAATCCCATTTCCCCCTCCTCCTCTCTTTGTTCGCTTTCACTCCATCTGTGGCTGGCGGAGGGAAAAGGCACATCTGCGCCATCAGCGACGCGACAGCAGACCCCTTCGCCCATCTCCCTCACCCTCTGAAATAGGTGCGTTTGGAAGCCGCACACTACTATTCAGTTTTTGTTTCGACCAAATTTTCTTATTTGAAGAATGTTTAGAAGATGTTTTTGTTGATTTATTGTTGTTCATTTCACATATTTAGGAGCTTCTAAAATGTTTTTTTTTTGTCGTTACTGATATTTCCTCAAAAAAAATAAATTCAAAGTCGCTTCTCCCTAAACAACCTAAAAATTGTTACCTAAAGCAAATGCAAATCGGAATTATTTTTTTAATTAAATGCATCTAATGAAAACTAAACTAACACCAATTTGTTATCTAATTCAAACGCTGTTAAGTATTTAGTATTTAGATTTTAGTCGACTGCTTTCTTTTGATGTTTCAGATTTTAGTGAATTGGGATTACATGATGGTTGTTTTGTTTTTAA
>NW_017697214.1:0-3040 GCF_001879085.1 Nicotiana attenuata
TTACTACTTTATCACATTCAAAGCAATAAAATATTAATCATACACGTGTTTTGATAAATCAAGTCCATGATTAGTTAACAATATAAGAGAAATATATATAGTTTTAACTGTTACAAAAATAATAGCAGTTAATCTTTTTTCGTATATATATGTATTATATATAGTATACATATTTTACATGCTTTTTAGGAGAAATATACGTATCTTTTACCAAGTTATGGCACATGAGCACCTAATGAAAATAAACCAATCAAAGAAAAAATTTATTAAGCTTCGATATATAGGAGACTTGGACGAACTTGTTTTAGGAAACCTAATCTAGACTAACATAAATCGATTTTCTTTGAGAAATTTGTAAAAGAATTAATTACTCATACCGAAGTAAAAATAAATAAATTAAAGAGCACAATCTCGCCACTTTATTATCATGTAAAATAAAAATATTCATCTAAACTTTTCCCTATTATTTTAACACTTTAAAATTAGATTTTATATTTTAAAAAATTATCAATTACTTATTTTCTTATTATTTAATATTTTGAAAATTAACTCAATTTGTTTGAAATATGTAGTAACTCCTAATATTTAGGTAAAAGATACAAACTTAATTTAATTGTAGCTTTATATGTACCAAAAACATATTAAGGCTTTAAAGAATAGTAAGAATTTTAACATTGTTTAAAATGTTATACATGTTTTCTATAACGTAGTACTAAAGTCTTTTTTAGTAGGTATCTTTCTTTTATTACGTGCATTGTTATAAAAAAATTGTAATTGGGCACAACACTTTTCTAATTCAAGTAGTATTAACGTTGTAGGGTCGGGTATATGTATAGTTTAAATCGAAAAGGAATTCTATCATTAGGTAATTTACCATTAGATCCTTAAATATACAAATATTTAAGGGCATAAAAGTCGATCAATGTTTTAGGGATATTTTAGTCGTTCAACATTTAGCATAAATTATTCGTGCTTTTATAATAATAAATAGATATAGATAGATATAGAAGATAGTCTAGAGCAAAGTAAAATGATTTTTGTGTAACAAAAGAAAGAAAAGTGACTTTTGTGTAATGAACACAGAGTTGAATGATTTTCACGTAATCAAAAAAAGAAAAGTAACTTTTGAGTAACAAATACAAAAGTTCAATGACCATGAATAAAATTAACTCTATTACTTTGATATCTCATACGTTTGTCTTCACAAGTTATAATAGTCCACTAACGTAGTTTAATGACAAATGAAAGATCATAACATCTGTATCACTCAAAGAAAGGTTATATAATCAAGCAAAAAAGATGAGTTGACCAAAAAAAAAAAAAAAATCTACTCCATTAAGTTTTTGAACCAGTTGTTAATTTTGAAGGCACTACAAATATCTAAAACTTCTTTAAGTACACTATTCATTTCATTTAACACATGGTATATTTAATTAAGGAGGAGTGTGCGTGGTCAACCCAAGAACAGTATAAAAAGAATAAACTAGAATAGTATTTATTACTAATAGTATTATTTGAATGTATATTGGCATCACAAAATTAAAATATGATATATAACAATAATATGTTAATTGAAGAGTATTTATATCTAATAGCTTCATTAGAGTGTATATTGACATCACAAGTAGAAGATATCACAAACTTGTTAGGCTGCTGCATAGTTTGATATGTGGCTCACTTAGATTTTGCATAAACTAAAATGGCAAAACATTTCTTGCTTTTCAGTGCCATAGGTTTAAGGTAAAATATCCAAGTTAAATCTCTCAACCTTGCTCCCAACGCCAAATATCAAAATATTTGAGTTGGCTTTGAGTTTTAGTCTCGTCTAGCAACACATACATCCCTGAATTAATTTATAAAACTCCTATAATTAGACTTCATATCTCTTAAGTTCAAGAATATCTAAAACAAAAGAAAAATATTAAATAAATTATGTAAAACAACGACAAGTATATCAAGTAACGTATCAAATAAAAACACACTCGACAAAAACGAAAAGCAAGGCAAAGAGTGAGGCCAAAAATTACCTATGTGATTGTGGTTGCTTATTATGGGGATGGCGAAAGAGTCTTGAGAGAATTTTCGTCCGAAAAATATTAAAATCGAAATATTAATCAGCGGCACTTAAAGACTATAAAGTGATATTCACTACTAGAATTCCGCAAAAAAACGATCAAAAAATAGCGACCAAAGTTGGTCTGCAGGGAAAAGCGACCAACGTTGGTCGCCAAACTAGCGAAAATAATAAAATAAATAAATGAAACAAATTAGCGACCAAGGTTGGTCGCAATTTGGTCGCCAAATTAGTCAAAATGTTGACTGGACTGGTCAGACTTGCTTGGTCAAAGGTTTACTGAGATTAGCGACCAATGTTGGTCGTTAAAGTGGGACCCACCTTCAAAATTTTAATAATTATATTATTATTTTAAAAAAAATATAAAATTTAAATATATATAATTTAAACTTGGCGACCAACGTTTGTCGCTAAACAAAGGGTAGGCAGATAGCGACCAAGTTTGGTAGCTAAAGTGGGACTCAGTTATAAATTTTAATAATTATATTTTTAATTTAAATATTATATAAAATATAAATAAATCAGATTTAAATTTTGCGACCAACTTTGGTCGCTAAATTAATTTCATGTATAATTAGCGACCAAAGTTGGTCTCCATTAAGGTCAACAATGGTCAAAATTAAAAATCACTTTTGTACTTACTATCTAAATAATATAAATGTAAGCCGTTAATATATATAATATATATATTTACGCTGTACTATGCACTAAGTATAAGTGTATTAGGTACTATACCAAGAAAAACGTTTTAGCTTTAATTCTTTTGATTAGCATTTTCATACTTTTGTCAGTCAAATTATTGTCTGAATCCGAAGAAATATTACCAATATCCCATTAAGCTTGTACGGATCAGACTTGGAAGAAAGTTGAGAACAAAACTTCCTATTATCTTTGTCATCATAGAGTCTTATGATCCCCGTTTTATGGGAACTGCCACGACCAACGGTAAACATTCCATCACCATCA
>NW_017697215.1:0-3040 GCF_001879085.1 Nicotiana attenuata
TATATATATATATATATATATATATATATATATATATATATATCTGCACAGGTTGTTTTTGGTAGGTCCTGTCTAGCCTCGTCACTACTTCGCCGGGGTTAGGCCAGACACTTACTAGCACATGGGGTCGGTTGTGCTGATGCTACACTCTGTGCATCTTTTGCACAGATCCAGGAGCAGCTTTTGGACAGCAGCAGTAGGATTGCCCGGGAGCTGTCTTCAGTCCAGGGACTCACGAGGTAGCCTAGCTGGCGTTCGCAGGCCGAAGTCCCTTCTATGTTTTAGTTTGTTTTCTTTGTTTCGAGACAAACAGTATGTAATATCATTTCAGACTTGTTTTTATTACTCTATAGCAGTCCGTGAGCTAGTGACACCAGACTCTGGGTAGAAATGTGTTTCAACTTCCGCAAATTTTATTTCAGTTATATAGGTTTAAAGTCTTCCGCTTTAATTAAAATGCCTCCGTTTATTTATATTGTTAAAATGTCATCAGTGAAAAGTTTTGAATATTTGTCTTGCCTAGCTCCAACAGTAGGCGCCATCACGACTCCCGATGGTGGGAAATCCGGGTCGTGACAAGTAATTGAAATAATCGTCAAACAACACATTACCTCATTAAAACTGAAATTAATTCACAGGCAAGCATAAATAAAGCAAAATATAACACTTCATTGATGTAAATACAACCTACTAAGCACATTAATTTCTTCGTTGCACCAATTTAACGTAACTGCACTACTTACATTAATTCTAAAGCCACATAAACTAAAAACCGACCTAAAAAAGCAAAATATAACAGGAACAAAAAAAGTCAGATCTAATTAGATGGTAAAGAGAGATGTATCACAATTATTAGGTTTAGAAAAAGTGGGTGCAACTTGTGACGACCCGATCCGTCGTCACGTGAGTTACCGCTTCATTTTCCCCATTTTCAGCTTCTTTATGCTTCGTTATCCGTATCTTATGTGATCGAGCTGGTTTGGGAAGGTTTTGGTAGGAAATGAGACACTTAGTCTCTTTAAGGAAGGTTTGGTTTGGAAAAGTCAACCGGATGTTGAGTTACGAGTTAGAGGGCTCGGATGTGATTTCCGGTGATTCGGTTAGCTTCGGGGGATGATTTGTGACTTAGGAGCGTGATCGGAAGTGATTTTGGAGGTCCGGTGTAGAATTAGGCTTGAATTGGCGAAGTTAGTATTTTGGCGAATTCCGGTTGATAGGTGAGATTTTGATCCGAGGGTCGAAATGGAATTCCGAGAGTTGCTGTAGCTTAGTTAGGTGATTTGGGATGTGTGTGCAAAATTTTAGGTCATTCGGAGGTGTTTTGGTTGGGTTTTTGATCGAATGTGTGTTTCAGAAGTTTTAGAAGAACTTAGGCTTGAATCCGATGTAATTTGATGGTTTTGGTGTTATTTCAGTTATATAGGTTTAAAGTCTTCCGCTTTAATTAAAATGCCTCCGTTTATTTATATTGTCAAAATGTCATCAGTGAAAAGTTTTGAATATTTGGCTTGCCTAGCTCCGACAATAGGCGCCATCACGACTCCCGATGGTGGGAAATCCGGGTCGTGACAAGTTGGTATCAGAGCACTAGGTTACATAGGTCTCACAACTCACGGACAAACTTAGTAGAGTCTGAGGGATCGGTACGGAGACGTTTGTATTTATCCCACAGAGGCTACGGAGTTAGGAAAATTTCACTTTTGTTCCTTCTTGTCGTGCGATTCTGTTTCTCAAATACTGATTGTCTTTCTACTCTGTTCTTTCGCAGATGGCGAGAACACGTGCTTCCTCTTCTACCGCGCAGCAGCCCGAGCCCCCAGCAGCAGCTCCTACGAGGGGCAGAGCTCAGCCTCGAGCGGCAGTCCCAGAGGTGGAGCCTCATGTTGATTATGATGAGGAGGTTCCAGCCCCAGCAGCTCCGGTGGGCCCAGCTCAGGTCCCAGAGGGGTTCATAGCCACCCCAGTTCTTCAGGATGCTCTGGTCAGATAGGTAGGCTTTGTGGAGAGCGTCACTAGAGCGGGTTTGCTTCCAGTAGCACCAGCCACTTCTCCGGCTGGAGGAGGAGTTCAGACTCCTGCTACACGTACTCCGGAGCAGGTAGCTCCCAAGGCTCAGGTTCTAGTGGTTCAGCCAGCTGTGGCGGTTCAGCCAGGTATTGTGACTCAGGCCGGCGATGGAGCGGCTATGTCCTCAGATGCTTTGTGGAGGCTTGATAGGTTCTCCAAGCTTTTTACCACCACCTTCAGTGGCACTTCTTCAGAGGATCCACATGATTTCTTATTCATCTGCCATGAGTTCCTTCGGACTATGGGTATTGTGGAGACCAATGGGGTCGACTTCGCCACCTTCCGACTGGCAGGATCCGCCAAGACTTGGTGGACGGACTATTTTTTATCCAGACCAGCAGGGTCGCCATCATTGACTTGGGACTAGTTTGCAGAGTTGTTTTTGGAGAAGTTTTTCCCAGTTACTCAGCGAGAGGCTCTTCGCAGGCAGTTCGAGCGCCTCCAGCAGGGCTCTATGACAGTCACACAGTATGAGACTCGGTTCATTGATCTAGCACGCTATGCTGTTGTTATACTCCCCACCGAGAGAGAGAGGGTGCAGAGGTTTATTGATGGATTGATTCATCCGATCCGTCTCCAGATGGCTATGGGAGCTGGTAGTGAGATTTCTTTTCAGGAGGCGGCCAATGCGGCCCGTAGAGTTGAGATGGCTCTTACACGGGGAGGTGGTCATGGGTCAGACAAGAGACCCCGTCATGTAGGTAGATTCAGTGGTACCTCGTCTGGAGGTGGGGATTCTTATGGTAGAGGCCATCATCCGAGGCCCTTTCAGTCAGCCCTACAGGTCGTGTGAAAAAAAACTTCGATTCATGTTTGCAAAAACACGTTCCTCTTTTCTGATATTTTATAACGGATTAATTCAATGAATTAGAACGAATCACCTGATTGATGGTCTATATCTTTAGACTATAGTTAATGGATACTCTTAAATCGTATAATTCTAATTATATAGACTATGTATTCCTATACCAGA
>NW_017697216.1:0-3039 GCF_001879085.1 Nicotiana attenuata
CAGAATGTAAACATAGTGTAAACCTAAAGCATGGTTTCTATTGCGAATCAACATACATAAGCCTAGAAGCATGATTTCTACCCGGTTTTCCCACAAAAATCGTATATGAACCCTCCCCTTTTTACTAATTATCCCAATATCTGCTTAAAAAGAATATTATTACAGACCAGGATCAAATGAAGTACATAAGTAAATGAAACTATACTATAGGGAGCCTAAATCAGGCCCAAAGTAAACCTGGGGATACCAGGCCTTCAATACAGTCTCAGAAGCCAAAGGTCTCACTGCCAATGATGTATGTCTTAGTGTGTCAGAGTTCCCTAAGGACCTCAAGGATCCCGGGAAGTGCACACACCAAGACCTTTCTCAGATAGGGACTGGTTATGTGCAGTGTGGAAGGGTCAACCCTGGTGTGCCAGAGTTCAGAGGGATTTCAAGGATCCCTAAGTAGTACACACACCAGAGGGGCAGAACCTAATAGTCTTAAGAGTAAAGTGAGAGTGCTTGACACAGTTTTGAATGATTTAGTAAAACAGTGTAGAGATAATTTTAGAAGTGAGAAGATTCAGAAATGAAAAAACAGTTTAAGAAGATGCTGGGGGTGACACCCATTTTTTGAGAAGAGTACTAAGAGTAGAAGATTGAAATCATTCTTTAAGGAGAGCAAACTCAGCAAGCAACCCAATTAATCATAGAATACCCAGATTTACTTAACAAGCAGACTTACAAAATGGGGGGTGAAGGGGATAGGGAACATATAGGGTTGAAACCACATAAACAGGGAACCATTTGATACAACAAATGTATAGAACAACTAGGAGTCTACTAAACAAGTTAGTTATGGTGATAGACAGTAAAACATAGAGAAAGAATGAAACAGGATCATGTTGAAGACAAAAGTTTGTTGAACAAAATTTGACATACAATTAGGGCTAATCGAATGCACTAGAAGACTAAGTAACTACATAGTCATACCAGTTAAGGGGGGGGGGGGGGTAAGGGAACTAAGTAAACATGTTGGACAAGTATCAAAGAACTAAGTGAAGTCAGACATGTTGATTGCACATAAGGCAGAATTTAGACATGCTTAATAACAGCAAACAAAGAAACAAATTGAATAACTAGTACAGGAACACGCATGGATGTATGGAACACACAAAGTTGAGTTTCAAAATTTAACTAGAGACATACCAGTTAAAGAAAAAAATGCAGAATGTAAAAAACAGGTGCAATTCCACTATCTAGCCTTGGCTTTTAGCCGGCTAGACCAACAATTAGCACAAGTAGCAAAGAAAGAAGAGAGGGTTTGAATGTATGTGTGTGTATTCTGAACAGTGTGTTCGTGTGTTGAAGGAGCAGATTGAGAGTGCTTATATAGCAGTTCAAGAGTAGAGCCAATAAGGTAAAAGAATTAGAAATCAGCAATTAAGGGCAATCAGAATCCAATCACATAAGGAGTACAAAATAGACTCCTTTAATTAGGGGCAATTAGCCAAACGGTAATAATATGGATTCTAATTAGGGAAAGAAGTTCAAATCAAACCAAATAAAGGAGTTCAAAATAAAATAATCAGGGGTCTAACTAAGGGAAGAATCACGTAAAGGAATCAGTAAATATACAAGTAACCAAACGAGGCAAGAATGACTAATTAAGGATGTAAACAGAGAAACAGGCAAGACTTAGGCATACAAATCTTTAACAAAGCACATCAGTTGGCAAAATTTCAAAGTAACAATGATTTTTGGAAAGAATATATCAACTCCCATAAATAGAAAAATAAATTAAATAAAGGCTTCACAAAAATATAGAAATGAGCTGGAAAACCAGATTAGAACCCTAATAGGGCTCAATTAGGGTAAAATTACAGAATACTGGATTTGACGAAGGAAAACATATAAGGCAGAAGATACAGAGCAAATTAATACGATTGGTAACACGGAAAGACCCAAAATCGAAGCAAGAACTGGAAAGATCAGTATATTACACAGAGTCAATTAGGGTTCGAGTACTCTTGCAAAAATCGGTCAAGAAGATAAAATGGAAACGATTAAACATCTAGAAGCCAGAAAGCCTTTGAAAAACAACTCGTAATAAACCCTAGTTTTAGGGAAAGCAAGAACAATCGATTAAAACCAGAAATTTTCAGAGAAAAATATGTAATAATGCTCGATTCGTCTCAAATCTATACAGATCTGGAAATGATCGAAGGTAATTGACTAGGGTTTTTGGAAACATAACAGGAATGAGAGCATATGTTTAGAAACCATGGATTTGTAACAAAATAAAGAGGAGTTCTCACTCACAGTCGATAAAATGGCCTGAGACAGGCTAACAAGTAGAGTTTCAAACCAGAACCAACTAGGTTCTTCGAGATCCCCTCAGGGATCTAAGGAGTCGAAGAAGCATGGCATGTAAGAGGCCAAGATTGGCCGGAGAAGACAAGAAAGCATCACAACGCTGAGATATACGCCGGTGACGTTGCTTGAAAAACTAGGGTTTGATGGAGAGAGTTGAGAGAGAAGGGAGATAATGACGACAAGGTGATGAAGAGAAATGAGAGGGTTTGGGGGGTCATTTAGGTTAATTATGGTATGATGGGTTGTGGATCGTTGATCAAAAATGATCAACGGTAAGGATTGGACGAGGGTATTGGGTCGGGCAGGTGTGTGTTGGGCCTAAGGGAATTGGGCTAATTTAGAGGGGTTATTTGGGCTGGTTTTAAAAAGGGTTAGATCTGTAAATAAGAGGGCTATTTATTAAATACCCAATTAATTAAATAATAATTATTTTATTAAATGATCAACAATAAGAAAAAATTATTTTCATGCATAGAAGTGTTTTAAAATAATTATTCAATATTTTAAAAATATAATGGACCAATTTCTGGTAAAATAATGTAGTGATGTATGCATGGGCTATAATTGCAAAATTATAGTAATTGTGACCAAATGGTATAAATCTGGCCATTTGTGAAATAATTTGAACCTAATATAACTATAAATAGCAATATTAAGTCATGAAATGCTATAAAGTCATTT
>NW_017697217.1:0-3039 GCF_001879085.1 Nicotiana attenuata
CTTAGAGTCACAAGTAAAAAGAGATTCAAGTTCAGTTGTGGACTCATAGTGAGTCTGAAAGCCTAGGGTCCCAAAGTGGAACCCTAATACCACTTGCCAAAGAAACCCCCAAATCCTAGGGTTTCGAATTGAGTCAGACATAGAAGTGAGAAAACAGGTCATTGAAAGAGGCTCAGAAGTCTTTTCCAAAGACTAATGAGAGACAAACACACACGATAGAAAGAACACTGATTCAAGGTCATGAGAACACGTTTGAGAAAACTCGGAACTTAAACAAGTTCAGAAGAAAGAGATGATACGAGTTTTAAACAAAAGTAGATGAAATATGCTTAGCAGGAACACAAACAGAGTTTAGCAAAGTGAACAAAATCAAAGAAACTCAACCATAAACACATATAGCAAACAACACGGATTAACAGGCGAGTACAGGAATAACAACAAAAATAGAAGAATCTTGCATAATAGAAAGAGAAACAAAGAGCAACCTCATGCGTAGTAGAAAAGAAAAAATACGAGCCTAACATAGATGATCACACATAAAGAAAAAAAAACAGAAAGAATCAGAAAGATATTTGAAGAAACTTTTTCAGAAACCCTAAAATCAAAATTGAACGATTTTGAAAAGAAAATTTGGGGAAAACCTTTAAAATGTCAAGTACAGCCCAGACATATCACAGATCTAAGAAAATAAGCAAGTATAGAACCTCAGACGGCTTAGGGTTGCAGAGAAAAACCCTAGAAATGAGAAAGGTCTTGAGGAGAGTCGGATCCTGAGTCGAAAAGACTCATATTGCTTGAACTTGCCGGAATAATGGCCGGAGAAGCCATAGATCTACAGATCTGAGAAGGATCTGAAGAGGGCCATCGAAGTCGGGCTTCAAACCTTGAATATCTTAGGTCTGATGGTGAGAAAGGATGAGTACAGACCGTCCATGGCCGGAGACGCCATGGATTCCGGTGGAAACATGGTGAGATAAGGTGGGAAACGATTAGGGTTTCGGAGAGGTTACGAGAGAGTTTGAGAGACGAGAGGCTTCAAAGGCGGCGGGTCAGGTGGGAATGAGGGGGATTAGGGTAGGTTTGGGAATTAAAAAAGGAAAGGGGAATTTATGGTCGTTGATCAAAATGATCGACGGCCTGGATCAAAGGGGAGCCGGGTGGATTTATTAATTGGGTCGGGGGTCGGGTAATTTAGGTTTAATTTGGGGTGGAATTGGGGTCAATTTAAGGTTAAAATTGAAAGGAAATGAGGCTGTAATCAAAATAGAAATGGGCTAAATGTTAAATAGCCAATTTTTCCCTTTTTATTTTATAAAAATAGTAATAATGATTTAAAAAGTAAATTAAAAACACTGAGCCAACAAATACTATATAAATATTAATCTAAAAATACTGGAAATAATTTTATAATTATAAAATGTCATTAATCGTAAAATAGGCTATAATTGCAATTACATGCATTTTTAGCTTTAAAAATGCCAAATAAATTTGTGAAAATATACAAAAATCACCTTAATTATATTTTGGTGTAAATATGAGAATAGAAATAAATTATTCACCAAAATGATAATCTTGGGAATAATTATTGGATTTTGTACTGATAAAAATAGACAGTAAATTGATTTTAAAATCTTTAAAAATTAGGGAAAAATACCGACACTCTTGGGCATGCTTATATATGCATGTACATGCTATTTTGAAAGTATTTTGCATATAAAAGTACATAGGGAAAAAATTGGGTATCAACAGCTGCCCCTCTTTACCCGGGAAGGATGAAAGAGTTGTCGGGTAAAGACATGATGGCCAATTTTGACCGAACGATTTGAAGAATTTTGATCGAGCTCTGGCTCCTGAGCTGCATACATATCCCCGGTCTTATAGGAATCAGGCCATATGTAGTTCATGACCCATTGTCGGAATATGCTGATGGAGATTTTCGAAAAGCGGACGCGATGTTCAGGTTGAGAAGGACGGTCAGAGTCTGATAGGCTGCGGGAACTGGAGCGGGATTGCTCCTGACAAGACGGTCGTTGCTAGCCGGTGTACCTGCAAATGAATAAATACCAACATATTGTGCATAAATTTAAACGTGATGCAAGTTCCTGTTGGACCATGAATGCTGTCTTTGGACGGTTAGGATGACGTCCTCGGACTATGGTGTCCTGGTCCATGAAACACATAATAAAGGATTCGCAGGCTATGAAATGATGCTCTCGGGCTATGAGAATGATGCCTCCGAACCATGATGCCTTTGAATAATGCGATGCAAAGATAAAAGTGGGGTCCTCCGGCCATGGCATGATGTTCTCGGGCTATGAAAATGGTGCCTCTGAACGATGACGCCTTCGGATGATTTTGACGATCTTTCAGCCCATGAAATGCAGGATTTGGCGATTTTTCAGCTGATGCAAGTTTTAATAAAATGGCGATATTTCAGCCGATGTAAAGTGTAAATATAAATGGCGATCTTTCAGCCGATGCAATATTTAAATGAGGTGGCGATATTTTAGCCAATGTAAAGTGTAAATATAAGTGGCGATCTTTTAGCCGATGTAAAGTGTAAATATAAATGGCGATCTTTCAGCCGATGCAAGATTTAAATGAGGTGGCGATATTTCAGCTGATACAGGACTTAAATAAAATGGCGATATTTCAGCCGATGCAAGATTAAGATAAAATGGCGATATTTCAGCCGATGCAAGATTAAATGAAGTGGCGATGTTTCAGCCGATGCAGGACTTAAATAAAATGGCGATATTTCAGCCGATGCAGGACTTAATAAACTAGCGATATTTCAGCTGATGTAAAGTGTAAATATAAATGGCGATCTTTCAGCCCATGCAAGTGTAAATAAAGTGGCGATCTTTCAGCCATGCAAGCGTGAATAAAGTGGCGATCTTTCAGCCATGTAGATGCAGATGGAGATAGTGCTTAGTCTCGAAAGGCAGAATGGTAGCCTTATGCAATGCAGATGGAGAAAGAGCTTAGTCTCGGAAGGCAGAATGGTAGCCTTATGCAATGCAGTAAATGCAGATGGAG
>NW_017697218.1:0-3039 GCF_001879085.1 Nicotiana attenuata
TGACGGATTAACGACAGAGGCAGCTCAAGCATATGTGTGGCCTAAAGCCAAAGTTTAATGTGAAGGCCTAAATTTTTAAAAGAATATTATAGTGTATTTTCATTTGAAGTCCATTTTTATAGCTTTTTGAGATGCAAAGTTGTTAATAATTTTTTTATAATAGATTTTGTAACGACCCGACCGGTCGTTTTGAGCAATTACATTTCGCTCGGTTGTTTGAGAGCTTGAGTAGCTCTGTATGATGTATTATAACTTATGTAAATAGTCGGCGTTGATTTTCAGGTTAGTCGGAATTGATTTGGAAGAATGATTCTCAGTTAGAAACAATTTGAAAGGTTTGACTAAGTTTTGACTTTTAGTATTTGTCCTCAGATTCGATTTATGATGGTTTCGTTAACTCCCTTGGGTGATTTTGGACTAGGGAGCGCGTCTGGATTGTGATTTGGAGGTCCGTGGTAGAATTTGGCTTGAAATGGCGAAAGTTGGAACTTCAAAAAGTTTGATCGGGAGTGGACTTTTTGATATCGGTGCTGGATTTCTATTCCGAAAGTTGGAGCAGATCCGTAAGGTCTAATGTGACATGTGTGCAAAATTTGAGGTCAATCGAACGTGGTTTGATAGGTTTCGACATCGGTTGTGGAAGTTGAAGTTTCAAAGTTCAATGATTTCGAATTGAGGTGTGATTTGTCGTTTCGATGTTGTTATGTGTGTTTTGAGGCCTCTAGTAGGTTCGTGTGATGTTATGTGACTTGTTGGTATATTCGGACGGGGTCCCGAGGGGCTCGGGCGTGTTTCAGATTGATTTCAGATCATTTTCTTCAATATTGCTATTGCTGGTTCTGGTGTTTCTGCATCTGCGGAAATATGGGCGCAGATGCGAGACCGCAGATGCGGACAATTGGGCGTAGAAGTAGATGGTTGTGCAGGTGCGATGGGCTGTTCCGCACCTGTGGTTGCACAGATGCGGTGGAGAGGACCGCAGAAGCGGAGGCCCAAATTTTGTATTTTACCGTAGAAGAGCGGGATTTTGGTTGCTTCTGCGACACCGCAGATGCGGTTAAGTGTCCGCAGAAGCGGAAGTGCTAGGCAGAATGATAAATACAAGGGTTAGCGATTTTGGCTTCATTTTAACATTTCCAAGCTCGGATTGAGGCGATATTTGGAGCAATTCTCACCATATGAATTGGGGTAAGTGTTCTACACTCAGTTTTGATTATATTTCATGAATCTATCTTCATTTTTGACAATTGATTGATGAATTTAAAGAGGAAATTGGAGGTTTTGGCCTAAAGTTTCATAATATGAATTTTTTAGTTTTGAACACCGATTTGGAGTCAGATTTGAGTGAGACAAGTATGGTTGGACTCGTAACTGAATGTGTTGTCCGATTTTGTGAGTTTTGTCGAGTTTCGAGGCGTGGGCTCGGGTGTGATTTTTGGCCAGATTTGGGATTTGACTTAGGATTCGATCTGTATCATTTGTAATTGCTTCCTTGGGCTTTATCTGATGTATTTGAGTTGCTTTTGGCTAGTGTTGAGCCGTTCGGAGGTCGCTATGCGCGTGATGGTATTCTTGGAGCACGGCTTGGCTTGTTCGGTGTCAGAATTGGCTTGTTTAAGATAACTCTTTTTAACTTAGTGCTGAGGGTATAAAACCCTGAATTATGTGCTATGTGATTGGTGTGGAGGTGACGCACATGCTAGGTGACAAGCGTGTGGGCGTGCACCCTGTGAATTGTGACTCTGTTGTTCCCAGAGCACTGAATAATGGCCCTATTTTTGTTGATATCTGTGTTTTCACCATGTGATAAAGTAAATGAGTTGTACATCATGCTAGATATCATGTTTAGGCTTTATGATATTGTTGGGACCCATAATGGTCATTTCTTGGTGTCATCTCATTAATTTCATTGATATTTCGTACTCAGTCGCATTCATGCATCCATATCATATCTCAGTCTCAGTTGTTACTTATTGATACATCATATCATTGTTCCGGGTCAGTTTTTATGACATGGTGAGCCCGTGGGTAAGACTGGAGTGTGATGACCGAGTGAGGCCGAGAGCCTGATTATGAGTGACAGTTATGGGATCGGGCTATATGCTGCAACAGTTATATTGATGATTATGATAGCGCTTGGGCTGTAGGAGCCCCTCTGGAGTCTGTAACACACCCCCAGTGAGTGCGGATGATATTAATGAGGGATGAATTTCCCTGGACATGGATTTGTCCGAAATATTGATATATGGAGATGGATTTCTCCACAGGGATGGATTTTTCCTTTTTCCTCGGTATCGAGTGACGTATAGTCGTTGTTGAGTATGTTTTGGGATGGATTTCCCTGGGGCGCATGGGCCATCAACGGTACCGGGTGGTTGATCAGTTATATATATTATCGAGGGATGGATTTCCCTGGGCATGGATTTATCCGAAGTACTTGATTCCTGGAGATGAATTTCTCCACAGGGTTGGATTACCCTTTATCCTCGGTATTCAGTGTTGTATATATGTTCCGGGATGGATTTCCCTGGGTCGTATGGGCCATATACAGTATAGAGTGGTTGAGTGGGATGCCGTGAGGTTGAGTACTCTGAGAGTGTGAGTACATGATTCATCTATGAGATACATGGCATTGGCATGCATATATGGCATACATGCATAGAGATGCATTTTCCTCATGCAGTACGGTGTCACATCATTCATGACATTTTTTTTACACACATTGATATGTGGTCATAGAGAGGTATCTCACACCTGCTATCTGGAAAGAAATATGGAACATCTTATTTTATTGTGGAAGGGATTTTCTGAAAAAGAAATACAGTTTATAAACTATCTCATATTTCATGACGTTTTTGGTAAAGAATCTGGGTTTTTCACTGATATTCTTGAAAGGTCGGGACTATTTTTGGAAAAATATGAAAATACCGAGCATTCTATCTCTGAGCTACTTCTTCATGTACTTTCTTTACACTGTTATGTACTGCTATTGGTTGTTGGTGTTGGACCCGACCTTATGTTTCCAGCTTATCCTACTTT
>NW_017697219.1:0-3039 GCF_001879085.1 Nicotiana attenuata
AATGGGTTACGGTTTTATCGCGTGTTTTATTTATCGTTGGCAGTATATGAAAGTGTTGGAATAAGACCTTAGTTGATAAGAGGTTTTCTACCGGTATTTGGTTATTATAGGCAACTGCTGTGAATAGAGGCTACCGTTTTGAGTGTTTGGACCATGTGGTATATCATATGATCTCACCTGAGGTTGCAAGTATGGGTTATTACAGCTGGTTCGGGTTTATTCTGGGTACAGATGTGAGGTTCTGATATTGTGTATGGTTTCGAAAAGTGCAATGTGGTTCTATGGTTTATGGTTTAGATGGACTGTGAAATTTCAGCTATATGGTGTTATCGGACCTATGCGAGGTAGGATGACGAGGGATCACCCCGGGTATATGCTTGGTAAGGTCATTCAACTATTGGCTGCTTCTAGTACAACTCTGGGTACGCTCGAGGACGAGCGTTGGTTTAAGTCGGGGAGGATGTGACGACCCGACCCGTCGTCTCATGTGTTACTGCTCCATTTCCCCCATTTTAGGCTTCTTCATGTTTCGTTATCGGTATGTGGTGTGTGAGAGTTGATTTGGATTGGCTTTGATAAGAAATGAGACACTTAGTCTCTTTAAGGAAGGCTTAAGTTGGAAAAGTCAACCGGATGTTGACTTATGAGTTATAGGGCTCGGATGTGATTTTCGGTGATTCGGTTAGCTTCGGGGGATGATTTGTGACTTAGGAGTGAGATCGGAATTGATTTTGGAGGTCCGGTGTAGAATTAGGATTGAATTGGCGAAGTTAGTATTTTGGCGGATTCCGGTTGATAGGTGAGATTTTGATCCGAGGGTCGGAATGGAATTCCGAGAGTTGCTGTAGCTTCGATATGTGATTTGTGATGTGTGTGCAAAATTTCAAGTCATTCGGACGCCGTTTGGTTGCGCTTTTGATCGAATGCGTGTTTCAAAAGTTTTTAAAGAACTTAGGCTTGAATCCGATGAGAATTGATGATTTTAGTGTTGTTAGATGTGTTTTAATGATTGGAACAAGTTTGGATAATGTTTTAAGACATGTACGTGCTTTTGGTTGGGGTCCCGGGGGCCTCGGGTGAGTTTCGGGGTGGTTTCGGAACATTTCTAGGCCATTTTTAACTGCTGGGTTTTGGCTACAGCAGTGTTCTATGCGATCGCGGGAAATTGATCGCGATCGCGGTGAGTAAAATGTGAGAAATGTGCCAATGAATCGCGATCGCGGAGAAGAAATATCCTGTTGCGTTGATCCCACTTCGGAAGCTTATATCTCACAATCTATAAGGAATTTGGAGATGATCCAAAAATGAAAATTGTAGCCTTTGTGTCTAGTTTTCAGAAATGTAAATTAATTGGAATTTGAAGTTGTGTACAAAAAGTTATGGTGGTTACACTATAGGCTGCCCGAGAAGGTCTCTAATACACAGGGCTGACTTTGAAAGCTTATATCTCGCAATGTATAAGGAGTCAGGAAATGAGCAATGTATGAAATTATAGCTCTATGTGTCTAGTTTTCAGAACATCAAACCATTTGTAATTTGGAGTTGTGTACAAAAAGTTATGACCGTTATACTGGAGGCTGTCCGGAAGAGCTGGGAACTGTTCATCGCGATCGCGAAGCATTGACCGCAACCGCGAAGAGTAAATTTTGGGCTGGAAAAATTGTTCTCCGCGATCGTGGAGCATTTTCTGCGATCGCGAAGAGTAAATACCTGGGCGGAATGTTTTAAAACACGTCAGTCGCGATTTTGGGGTCATTTTACACCCATAGTTGCTCGTTTTTGGAGATTTTTGGAGTAGATGAAAGAGGGATTCAAGAGGAATCGACTTGAGGTAAGAATCTTGGTCTTAAAACTCGATTATATTGTGAAATCCACCTAGAAATTCATGGAATTAAGCCTAAAATTGATGAACTAGGGCTTGGAATTTTGAGAATTTAAATTGGGATTTGAGGGAGCATTTGGACTCCGATTTTGGTAAATTTGATATGTACGGACTCGTGGCGAGACGAGGAATCCGGCGATGTGAGTTTTGTAATTTTTCGAGAAGTGGGCCCGGGGCTCGGGTTTTGCTAGTTTCGAGATTTTTGCTATATTTTGATTGTTTTCGATTGGGTATTGTTCCCTTGGCATAGTGTGATGTATTCGCTCTGATTTTGGTTAGATTCGACGCACGTGGAGGCCGATTGGAGGGGCAAAGGCGTCGCGGGCTAGAGATTTCGCCGGTTCGAGGTGAGTAATACTTGTAAATGATATCCTGAGGGTTTGAAACCCCGGATTTGCACATCATAGTGCTGTATTGTGGTGACTTGCACGCCAGGTATGAGCGTGGGGTAGAGCACCGTTGGGGATTGTGACTTTGTCCGTCCCGGTTGTTGGTTTTATTGCGTAATTGACTGAAACTACTTGTTATCGTCATTATTTGGATTGATTGCCATGTTTTGGGCTTCGTGCCGAGTATTTGAATCCTTTAGGGATTATTATCACTGTTTTCATGACACTTAGCATACTAAATGATTTCAGTCCTGAATTAAACCCTGTTTTTAAATGTGTAGTCCTATTGCTAAAGTTTAAAGACTTAAATTGCATTTTTTTGATGTTTTGAGTTAAAAGTTATTACTTGACATTGCCCGAGTGGCTCATTTGCATGTTCTGGATTGAGGATGGATCGGGCTGCACGCCGCAGCGATACTACGATGATAATGCGCTTGGGCTGTAGGAGCCCCTCCGGAGTCTGAACCCCCACAGTGAGCGCGGGTACCCAAATGGATCGGGCTGCACGCCGCAGCGGTCATATGCATTGCATTGCATTCATGCATTGTTTCCTGTTTGTACTACGTGGCATGACATTCAACACTCTCATTTCATTGGCATATAAGCTACTTCTTGCACTGCTTACCAGACGCCCTGGTATTAATTGTTAGTGTAGTGCTGTGCCCTAGGGGCTGACTCATGTGCGGATTTGCGCTATCTGATTATGCATTCATTTGCTTGACTGTTGGAAAAGGATGTTTTCAAAAGAGGCTTTAAGCTGAGTCAGAT
>NW_017697220.1:0-3038 GCF_001879085.1 Nicotiana attenuata
CTAAATAACTCAGACCCCTAAAAATTCCAATCAGGCGCAACAGTAGAAAGAGAGACCTCCATTTTCTGTCAAACCAGCGAACAATCAGCAGCCATTTCCATTAGGAGCAGACCCTATCTTCTTCTTCATGAATACAAGTAGCTAACGCCTGGAAAAGAAGAGATCAGCTGCTTCTTCAGCAGCCATTACACCCATATCCTACAGCAGCCATAAACACACGACCCAAACCAGCAGCCGCTTCTTCTTCATCTCGTAACTCCAACGACCTGCCATTGAAACCGGCGAGCACACACACACAGTTACCGTGCCACCCTCTCACGTCTGCTGCTACCATGATTGGCCGAAAATATAGCAGAAATAGTGAAAGAACGTGAGAGTTTTCCAGTCACCGAGACGTCGAGGTCGTCGCTGTCCGTTAAAGGCTCAGTTGCCGGTTCGAGGTTCAGGTCATTAGCTCGCTTGTTGGTTCGTCGTATCGGAGGCTTCTCTCATTGTATACGTTAAAGAAAGCACAGGAATAAAGGTCCGATTTTATTATCCTTACTTACTCTTATTAATACTTTACATGCGGCTTAGTGTTTAATTTGAGTTTATTTAAACGATCTATTGTACAATATTGGAATTACCTATGTGTTTGTGTGCTCGTATTGGTTTTCATTTAGGATTTCTTAGTTTGTGATTTGAGAATCTTGTTCTATAAATGATGGATGGTTGCCGAAAGTTCTGTGTGAGATTGGTTCATGTTGAATGTTTCAGGAAAGTGTATTTGAATTTTAATTGAAATATTGGTATGACAATGTGATTATCATTTTTAGTTATCTAGATTCTTACTAAATAAACAGGTTCTCCCGCGTCATTCTAATTTTGTTGGCTGAAAGTCTTGTTATCGAAGAAATGAAGTAGCGAGATATATTAAAACCTCGTTCTTGTTAATTTACATGACCTCAACGTCTTTTTTAGGATAAGAAATTTGTGAAGAATTGTAGTTTGCATTAGGCACGTTTAATATATCGTTGTGATTGTGTATACGTCCGCGTAACATAACTACACTTCTAAAAACAAAACCGGGGTATGCGTTACTTCGGCCCAAACTTTTCTTAATAACAATTAAGCGTCATTGATTGTGGACACGTTCGCGTGACATGATTTTTGACGCACCAAACGGGCGGGTATACGTACGCGTACCCGTCTCAAGATAATTTTTTTTAATTGAAAGAGGTGAAAGAAGCAAAAGCATATAGGTTCTAAAATCAGTAATTAAATATTTGATAAAGCCAAGTATGATCAAAGCGACCGTGCTAGAACCACGGAGCTCGGGAGTGCCTAACACCTTCTCCCGGGTTAACAGAATTCCTTACCCGGATTTCTGGTTCGCAGATTGTATACAGAGTCAAACCTTTTCCTCGATTCGGGATCTAAACCGATGACTTGGGACACCATAAATCTCCCAAGTGGCGACTCTGATTTTAATAAAATGGATCCCGTTTCGATTGTCCTTTAATTGGAAAAACTCCTTTTTATTATACCTCTTCCGGGGGGTGTAGTAAGAAAAAAGGAGGTGTGACATGGAAATGGGAAGAAAGGTGAGATCATTGGGGTTGGAAAGGTAGGTAAGACTGTTTATCACTCTATTGAGAATGTCTACTTGATAGATGACCTAAAGTAAAGTCTAATCAGTGTATCACAATTATTTGATAAAGGTAACTTGGTAGCATTCACCACTACCAAATATTTTGTGATTAATATTACCACTGACAAGATTGTTTTGCAGGGAAAAAAGTAAACAATACATGCATTATAAATTTGTCCACACTTTTAGAAGATGAACTCACTTGCTTAAGTCTGTTAGACAATGATCCCCTTCTTTGGCACAAGAGACTTGGACATGCAAGTCTGAGTCATCTCAACAAATTAGTCTCCAAGGACCTGGTGATAGGGCTGCCTAACATCAAGTTCAAGGAAGACAAAGTTTGTGAGGCTTGTGCAAGGGGGAAGCAGGTAAGATCCTCTTTTAAATGCAAGAAAGTGGTAAGTACCACCAGAACGATGGAACTGGTCCATATGGATCTCTGTGGTCCAATGAGAATATTAAGCAGAGGTGGTAAAAGATATGTGATGGTGCTTGTTGATGATTACTCTAGGTTTATTTGGACATTATTTTTAACATCTAAAGATGAAGCATCTGATATGTTTACTTCTTTTGTTAGAAAAACTCAGAAACAACTAGGTAATCAATTTGCATCAATTAGGTCTACCATGGAACTGAATTTAAAAATGCTAAGTTTGCTGAATTTTTGCATGCTATAGCATAAATAGTTGCATCACTAGATCTCTTGTTAAGAAGATTCCCTATGAGTCACTTAAAGGGAGAAAGCTAAATATATCCCATCTTAGGGCATTTATATGCAAGTGCTTTGTGCACAATAATGGCAAAGACTCCCTAGGTAAGTATGATCCCAGAAGTGATGAGGGAGTATTCTTGGGATATTCTTCACATAGTAAAGCTTATAAGATATACAGTAAAAGAACTATGTGTGTAGAAAAAATGTATATGTTATTTAAAACTAACATTCTTTCTGAGAAGCAGGAACAAGATAATGAAGAGATTGGGCTGATAAGAAATTCAAATGGTAAAACCATAGTCCAGCCTGAAGAAGCATCACAGGAAGGAACATGTGATGGAACAAGTTCTTCTACCCAGGGCAACATGACAGGGGGAACTGACTAGAGAGGAACTGATCCTCAAACCTCGAGGGAACTTGTCCATGAACCTATTCCTCAGTAACAAAACCGTGAAGGAACATCCAAAGAAATTGACACTCCTATTGCAACATCCACAAAATTGGATATAGATGAACCTGGTTCATCTGTTGATCAGAAGTTGCATAGGGGAATGATTGGTTCTCTTTTATATCTCACTACTAGCAGACCTGACATTGTGTGCAGTGTAGGTCTTTGTGCTCGATTTCAGGTTTTCTAGTTGATAGGAAGAGCAACCCAGGTATGGCACACTTCCTTGGTTCATGTCTTGTGTCATG
>NW_017697221.1:0-3038 GCF_001879085.1 Nicotiana attenuata
CATGCTAAGACAGTCACTTTGGCTATTCCGGGAGTTCTGAGGATTGAGTGCCGTGGTATGACTGATTATGTTCCTAGCAGAGTAATTTCTTTCTTGAAAGCCCAGCGTATGGTTGGGAAGGGTTGTCTGTCATATCTAGCTTTTGTGCGAGATGTTGGAGCTGAGACTCCTAGTATTGTTTCTATCCCATTTGTGAGTGATTTTTCATCCATTGCATCGCCCTTTACCAAGTTGACTCAGAAGGGTGAACCGTTTGTATGGTCGGGCGAGTGTGAGAAGAGCTTTCAGAAGCTCAAGACAGCTTTGACCACAACTCCAGTGTTGGTTTTGCCATTAGCTTCAGATTTATATACCGTATATTGTGATGCTTTACATATGTTTTGTGGCAATATTTTGGGTTGGTGACCTACATGGCCTGGTCAAGCCAGAGGAATTCCATTTTGATAACTTGGGTATGTGTGAGAAGAATTGAAAGTTTTCTTGATAGTTGTTACCATAGTTCGAACGGATATCTTCTACCGGTGTGAGGAACATATTGTATATTGTGAACTCCTTCTAGATGGGAGCAAATAGAAGATTTCTAACTGCACGGAATGAAATTTTCCTATAGCCCAGAAATTCTAATGAGATTTTGTGTTTGCAACAAGATGGCATGATAGACGTGGTGTATGGTACATGCTTAATATTTTCATGTGCAAGGTGGCAGTTCTTCTTAAAGGGAAGGTCACGAGTTCTGGATGGAATAATCAGTTTCAGGTTTTTAGATGAATGTTATAACTGCTCGGTAAGACCTGAGAAGGGTGCGCACTATATTTTAACCAACAAATGTCTATTGGTATTACAATACTCACTTGGTTGATCGACTACCAATATTCCGATTTTGCTATGTAGCCTAGAAGAAACAAATTTAAAATAATTATCATGGGATGATCGTACTTGAGGGATGCGTTAGTCATTTGAGTGCTGACGTTGTGATCAGTACAGTGATTTATGTGATCTATGAATTTGGAGACGAGAAATTCTCAAAATATACTGTTTCAGGATTGTGGCATGTTTGAGGTGAGTGTCTTATCTAAACTCTTTGGATGCACTAGTCGAGCTAATTGATGGTGATAAATATGCGCTATGAGCGCGAATATATGTGAGGTTTGAACCTGTGTGCAAGCACCGAGCCAATATTCATGCTCGGAAGGTGCGTAGGCTAAGATATGCCTAGAGTGGGATATTGAGCTTAAAGGTATAATGTTTCTCGTATTCGTAACTTTATTAAGAACTATAGGGACTATACTTGTGAATTCCAAGATGCTAGATTCCAGAACAAATTTGGTAATTACTAATTCTGTGTTAACTTGCTGATTTGAGCTGTGATCGCGCAGTTTGCTCATGCCTACGATATAGAGTGTTATTTATGCCAGTTCAGGAGCATGGGAATCTTATTTCAGTTAGCATACACATGTGTACTTGTTGGATTGCTCCTATATGATATGCTTGGACTGGAGGTCTGTGACCGTGCCAGGTGGATTATGTTATTGGCAACTAAGTTGCTCGTGAAGTTGATGTCAATGTGAGTTATAGAAGAGCTGGTTATTATTATTCTATTCATGTATCTTAGTTCCGTTGTGATTGATGAGCTCATAGCATATCGTTGGGATGGTACTTGTGGAACTTGCAAAGCGGCTCTCTTCTTTGAGGTATTTTCTTTTTCTGGTGTAGCCGGATGGAGCAATAGTGAGGTTTACTGGTATGGCACTGTATTACGTACTTCTACATGGGCATGATGATTCGCTTGTGGTACTAGACATCAAATTGCGCTTGGTTGATGGTTTTGAGCATGGTGACTTGAGGTGTCTCAGGTGAACTAGTGTCTGAATAGGGTCGCGCATGACAGCTAAGTTATGTGGAGGTATGACCTCGCGGTTAGATTCGGGTGTTCTGTTTCTATGATGTGAGACGGTTTCTCAGCCTTGTGTTGTGGCGGTACTAGTGAGCTTGTGGTACAACTCTTTCATTTGAGTCATTTTCATGAATTTAGTATACTCGGACTGTTGCTTATTGGTAGTGTAATGGTGTGTCATGTCACTACTGTGCGAGTTGTGGCTTAGGCATGTAATGGTGTGTCATGTCACTAGAGTAGTGTGTTGGATTAGAAGAGATCAGAGGGATCATTAATGAATAGAAACAGATTCGACTTTAGCATGTTGGAAGGATAATATCGAGCTTCGGCTCAGAAATTTGATGTAGCATTTGCCAAAGGAGAAGTGGCTTCATGAATGGTTGATATGGGAAATGGTTATGGCTTACCGCGTGATTTAGTTATCATTGGCAGTATATAAAAGTGTTGAGATGAGACTTTAGTTAATAAGAGTTTTTCTATCGGTATTCGTGTGTTGTGTGCAACTGTTGTGAATAGAAGCTATCCCTACAAGCATTTGAGTTATGTGGTCTATCATGTAATTGCACCAAAGGTTGCAGGTATCAGTTATTACAGCTGTTTCGGCCTTATTCTGAATATAGATATGAGTTCTGACCTTGTGTATGATTTCGGAAATGGAAATGTGGTTCTATGGTTTGTGGACTAGATGGATTGGGAAATTTCAGCTATGTTGTGTTATCGGACCTATGCGAGATAGGGTGACGTGGGATCACCCCCGGGTATACGCATGGTAAGGTTATTCAGCTATTGGTTGGCTTCTAGGACAACTCTGGGTACGCTCGAGGACGAGCGTTTGTTTAAGTTGGGGAGGATGTGAAAACCCGACCCGTCGTCTCATAAGTTACACTCCGTTTTCCCCATTTCCAACTTCTTTAGCCTTCATTATCTGTATCTTATGTGATCGAGTTGGTTTGGAGTAGTTTTGATAAGAAATGGGACACTTAGTCTCTTTTAAGAAGGCTTAAGTTAGAAAAGTCAACCGGAAGTTGACTTATGAGTTAGAGGGCTCGGATGTGAATTCCGGTGGTTGGGTTAGCTCCGGAAGGTGATTTGTGACTTAGGAGTGTGATCGAAATTTATTTTGGAGGTCCCGTGTAGAAATAGG
>NW_017697222.1:0-3038 GCF_001879085.1 Nicotiana attenuata
CACATTAGTCTACACTTGTTCATACATCTCATACTAATATGAACTAATCTAAACATATTTAATATAAATGTGAACTAATGGAAACAAGTTTATTATAATTTTAACATCCCCCCTTAAACTTGTTTCATCACTCCAAGCGCCATTCTTAGCTTTTGAAAAACTTCAATCTTTAATGGCTTGGTGAAAATATCCGCAATTTGATCTTGCGACTTCACATGCTCAAGCTCCACAACTTTATTAGATATACAATCTCTAATAAAGTGATACCTTGTATCTATATGCTTGCTCCTTTCATGAAATACAGGATTTTTGGCTAACTTGATAGCCGACTTGTTGTCAACAAAAATCTTTGTGGCATCCTTTTGTGGTTGGTGAAGTTCCTCCAACAAACTTCTTAACCAAATTGCATGACAAACACATGAGCAAGCTGCAACATACTCAGCCTCACAAGTTGACAAAGTAACAATTGGTTGTTTTTTAGAATTCCATGTAAATGCAGAATTTCCAAGAAAGAAAACAAACCCAGTAGTACTTTTACGATCATCAATATCACCAGCCCAATCACTATCACAATATCCCACAAACTTAGAATCCTTAGAAGATGAATAAAGAATTCCATAATCAAGTGTATCTTTGATGTACCGAAGTATTCTTTTTGCTACCTTTAAATGGGAGGTAGTAGGAGCTTCCATAAAGCGGCTCACAAGTCCAACACCATAAAGAATATCCGGCCTTGTGCATGTCAAGTACCTTAAGCTTCCAACAAGACTCTTGAAAAATGTGGGATTTACATTTTCTCCATCTCCATGCTTGGATATTTTAACTCCACATTCAACGGGGGTGCTCACGGGATTGCAATTATCCATCTCGAACTTCTTGAGAGTTTCCTTTGCATATTCTCCTTGAGAAATAAAAATCCCATCCTTCCTTTGTTGCACTTGAATGCCAAGATAGTAGGACATTAATCCAATGTCCGTCATCTCAAATTCTCTAGCCATTGCTTCCTTGAATTCTTCAAACATCTTAGGATTAATTTCCTGTAAAAATCAAATCATCTACATACAAGCAAACAAGTAAAATGTCTCCATTTTTAGCAATTTTTACATAAAGTGCATGTTCATGTGGACATTTTGAAAAACCATTTGCTTGAAAATATTTATCAATTCTACTATTCCAAGCCCGCGGAGCTTGCTTCAACCCATATAAAGCCTTTTTCAATTTCAAGACTTTATTTTCTTGTCCTTCAACCTTATAGCCCAAAGGTTGATCAATGTAGACTTCGTCCTCCAATACGCCATTCAAAAAAGCTGACTTCACATCCATTTGATGGATTTTCCATTGATTTTGGGCGGCCAAGGCAATGACAAAGCGAATTGTTTCCAAACGAGCAACCGGTGCAAATACCTCTTCATAGTCAATACCGGCTTTTTGCTTGTATCCTTTAGCTACTAATCTTGCTTTGTACTTTTCTAGTTCACCCTTGGAATTCTTCTTTAGCTTGTACACCCATTTGACTCCAATGGTGCTTTTTCCTTTTGGAAGTATGACCAACTCCCATGTTTCATTCTTTTTTATTGCCTTGATTTCTTCATCCATGGCATCTCTCCATTTGGAATTTTGGAATGCATCCTCAAAGCTTATAGGCTCACTATCCACCAATAAACAAAAATGAGTAAAATCATATAAATCATTTCTTACCACTTCCGTGTTTTCATACAAGTCACGGAGACTTCTACTCTTGTGAGGTGCTTCACTTGAACTTGAACTTGATTCCTCCACTTCTTGATTTTGTGGCGGAGGTGTTGATAGTGGTGAGATAGGTTGCTCCATATCTTCTTCATCATCATCAAATAATGGACTAAAAGAGTAATCTTGCTCTTTAGTCTTCCAATCCCAAGCACTATCTTCATCAAACTCAACATCTCTACTCAAAGTGACCTTGCCATTTTTGGGATTATACAATTTATAACCTTTAGAATTTTGATCATAACCAATAAAAACATACCTCTCACTTTTGTCATCGAGCTTGGTCCTCTTTTCATCATGTATATGTGCATATGCAATGCTTCCGAAAACTCGCAAGTGAGAAACTTTTGGCTTGAAACCACTCCATGCCTCTTGAGGTGTTTTTCCATGAACACGTTTTGTGTGGCAACGATTTAGTAAGTATACCGCACAAGCAACAGCTTCAGCCCAAAATTCCTTTGGCATATTTTTGCTCTTCAACATACTCCTCACCATGTTAAGAATGGTCCGGTTCTTTCTTTCCACAACGCCATTTTGTTGTGGTGATCTTGGCACGGTTAAAAATGGCGAACTCCATTTTTCTCACAAAAAATTTTGAATTCATTTGAAGTGAATTCTCCACTATTGTCTGACCGAAGTGACTTAATTTGATAGCCACTTTGTTTCTCCACCATCCTCTTGAATTTTTTAAAGGTTTCAAACACCTCTGATTTTACCTTTAAAAAATAAACCCAAGTTTTTGTAGAATAATCATCAATGAAAAGTAAAAAATAATTACTTTTACCAAGTGAAGATGGCTTGATAGGTCCGCAAACATCCATGTGAATTAACTCCAAAGGGCATCTTGCTCTTGTCAAAGACTCTTTAGGAAAGCTTTTTCTAGCTTGCTTTCCAAAGATACATCCTTCGCAAAATTGGTTGGGATGATTAATACTTGGCAATCCATTCACCATGTTTTCTTTATCCATCAACCTTAAGCTATCAAATTCAAGTGACCAATCTCATATGCCAAAGTCAAGAGGAGTCTTTGGCATATGAAAGTAAGCATCTTGGAGCATCATTTTGAAGATTTAAAATGAACATTTTATTATTAGCCATAGGAACTTTAGCTAATAATCTCCCTTTTTCATCTCTCATAAACAACTTTTTATCTTTCAAATGAATGTCATAATTTTCCTCCAAAAGTTGTCCCAAACTCAAAATGTTACTTTTCATCTCCGGCACATATAAAACATTAGAAATTAATTGATCACTTCCATCCTTCAAGCGAATTAAAATCGTACTTTCCTTTG
>NW_017697223.1:0-3037 GCF_001879085.1 Nicotiana attenuata
ACCACGCCACTCAATCCTCGGAATACCCAGAATAGCCAACGTAACTGTCTTAGCATGACAGTCCAGAATAGCATGGTACGGAGATAACCAATCCATACCCAGAATAACATCAAAATCAACCATGCTCAACAACAATAAGTCAACTCGGGTCTCCAGGACCCCAATAGTCACTAAACAGGATCGGTATACATGATCTACAATGATAGTATCGCCCACCGGGGTAGATACGTGAACAGGCAAAGCAAGACAACCTCGGGTAATACCCAGGTGATGAGAAAAATATGAAGATACATAGGAATAGGTAGATCCAGGATCAAATAAGATAGAGGCATCTCTGTGGAAGACTGAGATAATACCTGTGATAACAGCATCTGAGGCAATGGCGTCCTTCCTGTCTGGAAGAGCATAGAATCGAGCCTGACCACCGCCAGTTCGGCCTCCATCCCTGGGGCGGCCCTTGGCTACCTGACCTCCACCCCTAGCTGACTGGGCGGGTGCTGATGAAACAGGAGCAGAAGATGAGGGTTGATCCCTCTAAGACTGACTACCACGACGCCAAGGACACTGTCTCCTCATATGACCGAACTCACCGCACTCGTAGCAACTACCCGGCGCTGGAGAAGGGGACTGATGGAAACCCCTCACTGCTGAAGAACCCTGGGCTGAAGAGGCAGGTGTAGAGCTCTGAGCTGGAAGGGCACTAAGTGAAGTCTGGCCCTGCTGAAATCCCTGATGACCACGGCCTGAAGAGGCTCCACTGTACTCTGGACGACCTGACTGAGGAGGCCTGAAGGAACGGCCTCTACCACGCTGGAACTGGCCCCTAGACGGAGCACCACTGATATTACCTGAACCTCGAGGCCTCTTTGCCTCTCTCTCCTCACGCTCCCGACGGCGAACCGTCTCAATCTCTCGAGCCATGTCAACTACCTCCTCAAACGAGGCATCCATAACCCTCTCTCTAGTCATCAAAATGCGGAATGAATAGTTGAGGCCATCCACGAACCTCCTAATCCTTTCCCGATCTGTCGGGATCATCCAAGTGGCATGCCGAGCTAGCTGCGTGAATCTCAACTCGTACTGGGTCATAGACATGTCCCCCTAAACCAACCACTCGAACTGACGACGCAGCTCCTCCCTGTGAGACTGCGGTACGTACTTCTCCAGAAAGAGAGTGGAGAACTGCTGCCATGTAAGGTGCGCTGCACCAACCGGCCTACGCCTCTCGAAGTCCTCCCACCAGGTGAATGCAGACCCTGAGAACTGGAAAGTAGTAAAAGCCACACCACTCGACTCTAAGATCCCTACAGTGCGAAGCATACGCTGACACTTATCCAGAAAACCCTGGGCATCCTCGCCCTCAGCACCGCTGAACCTCGGAGGCTGAAGCCTGCCGAATCTCTCAAGACGACGCTGCTCATCGTCCGGCATAGCTGGAACCTCATAGGCTGGAGCTGGTGCAACTGGAGCAACTGGAGCAACTGGAGGAGCTATGGCTGCTTCCGGTGTCTGAAATCCCTGGGAAACCTGCTCAGGTGTGTAAGCAACAGGGGTCTGATGTCCTCCCCCGGCCTGGGAAGCAGCTGCTGCAGTAGAGGTTGAGACCGCCTGAGCTAGGCCAGTACAAACTGATAGTATCTGTGCCAAGGTCTCCTGGAGACCAGGAATAGCAATAGGCACTGCTGGTGCCTGCACAGGTGCTGCTGGGACATCGACAGCTGGAGTCTGGTCCTGAACTGTGGCAGCTGGTGGGTCAGCAGGTGCTGTCTCTGCTGCCCTACCTCGACCACGACCACGACCGCGTCCACGACCTCTAGTGGGTGGTACTGGTGGTCGACCATCGCGTCCGGTAGCACGAGTTCTCGCCATCTGCGAGAGAACAGAATACAGAGATTTAGTTCTCGAATCACAAAGCCGCACGACAAGAATTTCAAGAATATGGAGTTTTCCTAAAGGTTCTGCAGCCTCTCGAGGAGAAGTACAGGCGTCCCCGTACCGTTCCGCGAGACTCTACTAAACCGGCTCATGACTCGCGAGGCCTAGTAACCTAGGCTCTGATACCAACTTGTCACGACCCCAATCCCGATCGTGATGGCGCCCAACACTAATGCTAGGCAAACCCGACCAATTTAAATACTCTCAACCCAAATACGCAATCCGTTAACAAATAATACGATTAAAATAGCAAATATCAAGGTTCCAATCCAAAACTAAATAAAATAGTATGGAAAATAATAACGAATATCCCAACATTCCCCAATAGATCTCGAGTCACGAGTCTAGAGCCTCTAGATGTAACAGAGTAATATATCCATAGTAATAAAGAAGTCTAGGATATGGAAAGACAAATGAAATAAAGGGGAGGAGTCGGGTCCTGCGGACGTTAGGCAGCTACCTCAACAACTCCTGAAATAACTTCACGAAAAACAGCAAACAGCTCCACTAAGTCTCCGGAGCACCTGAATCTGCACATATGGTGCATGGAGTAAAGTGAGTACTTCCAACTCAGTAAGTAATAAACATATATAATGGCTGAAAGTAAGAAATTCCGAAATATTACAATATAAAGCTATAATCAGCGATTCAGCACATAAAACGATGAAACAACCGCAAACAAAGACAATTAAGACCAACAGATATAAAATGCATGAATGCAATGCAATGCACATGACCGCTGCGGCGCGCAGCCCGATCCATTTGGGTACCCGCGCTCACTGTGGGGGTTCAGACTACGGAGGTGCTCCTACAGCCAGAGCGCAATATCATCGTAACATTCGCTGCGCGTGCAGCCCGATCCACACTCAGTCCAGATATATATATGCATGCAAGCCACTCGGGCACAGTCAGATTATTCATTTTGGTCTCAATTATTAGGAATTATAGAGCTAAGTGTTTAAACCTTTATTTGTTTATTGAACATTTCGAGTCAGTGTCTAATTCAGGACTGATATCATGAAATATGCTAAACATCATGGAAGCAGTGATAAGGATCCCTGAAGGATGCAAATGATAGGCACAAAAGCCCCAAAACACTATT
>NW_017697224.1:0-3037 GCF_001879085.1 Nicotiana attenuata
AGACCCAATTTTTCCCTATGTATTTTCAATATGCAAAATACTTTCAAAAACATATATATGCATATATAAGTCTGTCCAAGTGTTTTATTATTTTTTCATAATTCTCAAAGATTTAAATTGATTTATTCTCCCCCTTTGTTATCCATAAAATCTCAATAATTATTTCTAAAATTACTATTTTTGTAATTCATCTATTGTATTTATGCCAAAATATGGCTAGGATAATTTTTACCTATTTTTACAAATTCATTTAGTATTTTTTAAGATAAATTGCATATAATTGCAATATTAGCCATTTTTAAGGTTTAATTGCGTCTTGTATTCATAAAATTGAGCCTGATATTTTTAAATTGTTAATTATGTGTTATAAATCATTTTAGTATTTTCAATTTTATTTTTCAGAAATCATTTACTATTTTTATAATTTTAAAAGGGGAAAATGGCTATTTAACTCGTAGCCACATTTGGCTTTCAATTATAACCCAAAAACCCCAATTCCCCAGCCCAATTCCAAATTAAACCCGACCCTAACCCTTTTAAAATTAACCCAAACCCGGATCCCGTACCTACCCCGTTTAATCTGGACCGTTGATCATTCAGATCAACGGTCCCCATTCACCCTTCCATAATTAAACCCAAATGACCCCTTAACCTACTTCATTTCTCACCACCCGCCGCCCCTGAATCCCTCTCCTCTCAATTCTCTCTGCAGCCTCACATAAACCCTAGCCGCCGCCACAAAGTTCCACCCTAATTTCTTTCAATTGACTCCCATGGCGTTTTGAGACGTGTACTCGTCTCCTATGTCTACCGGTTACCTATTTTCGTGATTCCATGGACAGATCTCCAAGAGATCTAGTCCAGTCTTTGTTCAACTTCTATCTCTGGTCCTTTTCCGGCCACCCATGGCTGCTCAAGTCAGAGTCTTGACTTTTCTGGCTAGATCGGTAACTTTTCAAGGTCTTTCTCACTTTCTCTGGGTTCTTTCAAACCCCAGCTTTAAGAGCTTTTCGATTTTCTTTTAGATCTGTCTTGATCTTTGCTAGTTATGAGCTTCTTAGTGTTTTCCCAAAGGTTCTCCGATTTTCTTTCAAAGTAACTCTTTATTTTCAAATTAGGGTTTCCTAAACTTTTCTTCGATTTTCAGTGTGTTTCTATGATTTCACTACGTCTGTCCATGTTTGCTGCTACTTGGTTCATCGTGCTAAAAGCCGTAAGTGTTTTGGCTCTACCTGGGTTTCTGAAACTCTCTTGGTTTATTTTTATACGCATGTTGGGTTCGATTAAGTTCTTTGTGTTTGGATATTTTTGTCTTGTTTGACTTATCTGATTATGAGTTCTTACCTTTTCAACTAAGCTCTGTCAAAACCCTAATTTATTAAAAGGTTTTCCTTACTTATTGCTATGAGTTTGAAGACTTTACTTGTTTCTGTGTGTTGATCTCCTTTACCTGTTACTATGTTTTCTTCACTTTTGATTCTATGTGACCACTTGACCCTGTTGCCTACTGTGCTTCGAGTAGGTTTCTTTACTGCTCAATCTTTCTCAAATTAGTTTTCTTTCCATACTTATTCCTGTCAGTATCTGTTTGAACAGTAATTCCTTAATTAAAGGAAATTACTTGTATTAATTAATTCTTATTGTAATTATTTCCATGTTTGTGTTAAAACTTTACTTGTTACCTTATTTTTTTACTCATTTTCAAAACTATAAATACCCTACCCTCTCTTCTTTCAAGGACACGAACAATAAGTTCAAAACACACACATACACACTAAAACTCTCTATTCTTTTTCTACTACCTGTGCTATTGCTTGTCTAGCCAGCTGAAAGCCAAGGCTAGACTGTGGAACTCTACTTGCTTTACTTTTTTGCACTTTGCTTCCTTGACTGGTATGTTCTAACTAATTTTCAGCATCAATAACAACATGTTTCTTTACTGTTTCTTTCATCCTTGTTTATCTCCTGTTTGTATTTAACCAAGTTCCATTATTAAGCATGTTGTAGCCTGCCTTTTCTGTTTTGAATTAATGCTTCTGTCAATTACTTATCATGGCTTGTGAACACTAAATCCCCATCCCCAATGTGTTTGGTATCTGTTGTTGGTTTGGGGCATGACAGCATTGAACATTGCTGTGCATGACCCATACTTGATCCCCGTGGGATCATAACCTCCATTCTCCTCTAGTTGTTGTGTGTTCTGATTGGCTTATAGGCATGCCAGTACCTTCTATTGCTGTGCATGCCCAAAGCTGACCCCTGCCTAGATACATAGGCCCCTTGCAATGGATTTCCAACCCCTGACCCCCCCTTTGTATGAAGTTGTTAACTCTGTGTTTTATTAGTTACTATTTCCCTATCATCCTTTACCCCTCTCCTTTATCCCCTCAGTTTTAAAACTCTATTCCTGCACTTCCACTATCTTCTTAGACTTAAGTTCTGCCCCTCTTGTGTGAGCCTTGCCTTGGGACCCATGAGCTCCCTCTGAACTTGGACACATAAGGGCTGGCCCTTCCACACTGCACTCTTCTCTATCTGGTCTATGAACCTGGGTGTAAGCACTGCCCGGGGTCCCTTGAGACCCTTAGGGAACTCTGACACACCCAGGTCCGAGAAAGGCTTTGAAACAAGTGGTATTTGAGGCGTTTTGTTCCATAACTCAGAGAGAAAGTTAGAATCAGGCTTCCTATGGTTGTGCTTTCCTTTTTATTTATTTTTTTTGACGTAATTCAGCAACTGTCTGTAATAATTTGTAATAAACATTTGGGGTTGGCTAGTGAAAAGGGGTGGGTAATTATGCATGCTCAAGGGTAGAAAACATGCCTATAGGATTTGTGTTCTGAATGATTCAATTCTGCATTTTAGAGAGCATGCCTATAGGACTGTTTTACATCCCGCGTGTTCGATTCTGCATTTTAGACACCATGCCTATAGGGGTTCATTTAAATTTCTGCATGTTCAACTTCATACCTAGATAACCTGCCTATAGGACTTTATTTTAAATTCTGCACGCTTGTTACCACTTAGATATCATGCT
>NW_017697225.1:0-3036 GCF_001879085.1 Nicotiana attenuata
ATAGTCTACAAAGTATGAAGTCTGATACAATAGTCTGAACAAAACATAAATGATAGAGGATAGGGGAGACACGGGGCTGCGGACGTCAACAGCTACCTCGTAATCTCCAAATCACTGCCTGGTCTGGAAGGATCAGCGCTCAGGAGCGGACTCTGCTATGCGTGAATCTGCACACACGGTGCAGGGAGTAATGTGAGTACTCCGACCCAGTGAGTAATAATTATAAATAATGACGAAAGGCATGAAAACACATAAAGGCACAAAGCAATTCTATATCAGGCAGTAAATCACTTAAAGCAGTAAAACCGTGAAGAATCAAATGAAATCTCTTTTAAGAAAACATGTAGATCAAGTAAAACAACAGGTAAATAGTAAGTAGAAATCTGCCCCTCGGGCTCAGTATCAATCACTCAGCATAGTATCAGCCCCTCGGGCTCACTCTCAGATCATATGGGTACCCGCGCTCACTGTGGGTGTGCAGACTCCGGAGGGGCCCTTTACGGCCCAAGCGCTATGTCAAGCCACCTCGTGGCATCATCACTCGGCACTCGGCCTCACATCACTCGGCCTCCCATCACTCAAGCCACCTCGTGGCATATAAAGTATCTCATATCACTCAGCATATCCTCACATATGGCCCTCGGCCTCACTCAGTCCAGAAATCATCACAAGCCCCTCGGGCATCAGTAAAACAGTAGTGCTCACCCCAAACAACATTGGAAATGTCATTTAAGTTTAAAAATTCAAGTAAAAGTGGTTGAGTTTGTAAAGCAGTATTAATCAGTAGGACTGAGTTCAAGTAATATGTCAAAATAGTGAGGAAACGGTGACAAAAGTCCACGAAGGATTCAAGTAGTCGGCATGAAGCCCAAATATGGCAATAAACTCAAATCATAATGATAACAAACAAGTCTCAGTCAAACACGCAATAAAAACATCAATCGGGACGGACCAAGTCACAATCCCCAATAATAAACAACCCCGCGCTCGTCACTAAGCGCGTGTTTCACCTCAATATAGCACTACATTGTGCAAATCCGGGGTTTCAAACCCTCAGGACAACATTTACAATCACTACTCACCTCAAGCCGGCCAAAACTCTAGCTCGCTATGCCCTTGCCTCTCAAATCGGCCTCCTCGCGCGTCGAACCTGATCAAAACCACAACGAATACGTCACAATAGGACAAGGGAACAAAACCCAATCGAAAATAATTGAAAAACATCAAAAATCCCGAAATTTGCAAAACCCGAGCCCCGGGCCCACTTCTCGAAACTCAGAAATTTTCACATCAACGGGTTCCTTATCTCGCCACGAGTCTATACATACCAAGAACTCTCAAATCCGAGCTCAAATGACCCTTCAAATCCCAATTTAAAAATCTCAAAATTCCAAGCCCTAGTTCTTCCAATTTTAGCCAAGTTTCCATGAATTTCAGGGTTAGTTACACAATTAAATCATGTTTTTAGTTCATAGGACTCACCTCCAATCAATCCCAGTCAAAACCCTATTCAATTCCTCCCAAAAAGCTCTCAAGATGCTCAACAATGGAGGAAAATAACTTAGACTCGCGGAGGAAATGTTTTTAAATACTATTCTGCCCAGGTCCTGTAGCCATTCATCGCGATCGCGACCTCAGCCCCGCGATCGCGAAGCACCTTTTACTTTTTCTCAAAAATTAACCTACGCGAACGTGAGTCCTCCCCCGCGATCGCGATGCTCTGACTCCTCAAGCTATGCGAACGCGTCCCAATTCACGCGAACGCGAAGAACACTTGCCTCGGGACTTCCAAACCTTATACGCGAACGCGACCTTTCTTCTGCGAACGCGAAGCACAAGCAGCTCCCACTCCGCGAACGCGGTCCCTCAGTCGCGAACGCGAAGCACAAACTCAGACCTGCCACAAAATCCTTCTACGCGATCGCGATCCTACCCACGCGATCGCGATGACCAAGAATCCTCTGCAACAGCTGCTGAATTTTCTGCAACACTTTCCAAGTTCTAAACCTCCCGTTAGCCATCCAAAATCACCCTGAGGCCCTCGGGACCTCAACCAAAAGCACCAACCCATCCTAAAACATCATCCAAACTTGTTCCAATCATCAAAACACCTCAAACAACACTAAAACCATCAATTCTCATCGAATTCAAGCCTAAGTTCTTCTAAAACTTCCGAAACACGCATTCGATCAAAAATTTAACCAAATCACCTCCGAATAACCTGAAATTTTGCACATACATCCCAAATCACATAACGAAGCTACAAAAACTCTCGGAATTCCATTCCGACCCTCGGATCAAAATCTCACCTATCAACCGGAATTCGCCAAAATACTAACTTTGCCAATTCAAGCCTAATTCTACACCGGGCCTCCAAAAGCACTTCCGATCACACTCCTAAGTCACAAATCATCCCCCGAAGCTAACCGAATCACCGGAAATCACATGCGAGCCCTCTAACACAGAAGTCAACATCCGGTTGATTTTTCCAAACCAAACCTTCCTTAAAGAGACTAAGTGTCTCATTTCCTACCAAAACCTCTCCAAACCAACTCGGTCACATAAGATACGGATATTGAAGCATAAAGAAGCTGAAAATGGGGGAAATGGAGCGGTAACTCATGAGACGACGGGTCAGGTCGTCACATCCTCCCCAAATAAAACAAACGCTTGTCCTCGAGCGGGTCAAGAAACATACCCGAAGCCTCAAATAGGTGAGGATATTTGCTCCGCATCTCCCGCTTGGTCTCCCAGGTAGCCTCCTCCACGGGCCGACCTCTCCACTGCACTTTCATCGAAGCTATATCCTTTGATCTCAATTTCCGAACCTGACGACCCAAAATAGCCACTGGCTCCACATCATAGGTCAAATCATCATCCAACTGAACTGTGCTGAAGTCCAAAACATGAGACCGATCCCCAACATACTTCCGGAGCATAGAAATATGAAATACCGGATGCACGCCCGACAAGCTGGGTGGCAAAGCAAGCATATAAGCCACCTCCCCAATGCTCCTAAGTACCTCAAAAGGGCCA
>NW_017697226.1:0-3036 GCF_001879085.1 Nicotiana attenuata
CTATCATCCATGATTCAGCATCCAGATAAGAACTTCATAGACCCTATTCCAGTAAAGATTCATGATCAGCCAGCTTACTGTGCTCATGTCGAGGAAGAAGCAGACGGAAAACCATGGTTTCATGACATTAAGAAATATCTGGCAACAGGAGAATATCCAGAATTTGCAAACGATACTCAGAAGCGCACACTATGGAGGTTATCCAATCACTTCTTTCACAGCGGAGGAATCCTGTATAGGAGGACTCCCGATTTGGAATTACTGAGGTGTGTCGAAGCAAAGGAAGCGTCCAGGTTGTTGGAAGAGGTTCATGCAGGGACCTGTGGCCCGCACATGAATGGTTTCGCCTTAGCCAAGAAAATACTTCGAGCTGGTTATTTTTGGATGACTATGGAGACGGACTGCATCCAGTATGTTCGAAAATGCCATCGCTGTCAGATACATGCGGATATGATAAAGGTGCCTCCTAATGAGCTTAATGCAACAAGCTCGCCATGGCCGTTCGCCGCTTGGGGAATGGACGTCATCAGACCCATCGAGCCTGCTGCATCAAACGGGCACAGGTTCATTCTAGTGGCAATCGATTATTTCACCAAATGGGTTGAAGCAGCATCATATAAGGCAGTAACCAAGAAGGTTGTGGCAGACTTTGTCCGCGACCGTATCATTTGCCGGTTCGACATCCCGGAGTCAATCATTACTGATAATGGTTCCAATCTCAACAGTGACCTGATGAAAGCAATGTGTTAAACCTTCAAGATTAAGCACAAGAATTCTACAGCCTACAGACCTCAGATGAATGGAGCTGTAGAAGCGGCCAATAAGAACATCAAGAAGATTCTAAGGAAGATGATAGAGAAACACAAGCAGTGGCACGAAAAGCTATCATTTGCTTTATTGGGGTACCGCACCACAGTTCGCACATCAACCGGGGCGACTCCCTATATGTTGGTTTATGGTACCGAGACAGTCATTCCCGCCGAGGTAGAGATCCCCTCCCTGAGAATTATACAGGAAGCGGAACTTGAAGATGCAGAATGGGTAAAGAGTCGCTATGAGCAATTAGCCCTTATAGACGGAAAAAGAATGAATGCTGTTTGCCATGGTCAATTGTATCAGAACAGGATGTCCAGAGCCTTCAACAAAAGAGTCAAGCCGAGACAATTCACACCGGGGCAGCTGGTGTTGAAGAAAATTTTCCCGCATCAGGATGAAGCCAAAGGAAAGTTCTCTCCTAACTGGCAAGGCCCGTACATGGTTCACCGGGTCCTGACAGGAGGAGCCCTCATACTTGCAGAAATGGATGGAGAAGTCTGGCCAAAGCCAATTAATTCAGATGCAGTCAAGCGTTATTATGTGTAATCATTATGATTTCTTTATGATGTAATTTGAACTACGCCTGACCTGATTCCCGTTTAAGAGGGGATACGTAGGCAGCCCTATGGGTTCGGTCACAATTCAATAAAAATGTCATTTCCCTCGATATTGGAAACTGGGGCAGAATTTTGAGGAGGACCCTCAAAATTTCGAAGTCAACTTTCAGCCATTCGTCGCACGCAGCCGTTAGAAACACCAGCCCAGTAAACTGGGGCAGAATTTTGAGGAGGACCCTCAAAATTCCGGAGCAAAAGGTTGCAATGTCTTGAACCGCGTCGCAGTAGTCGGTTCACCTGAAAGAAAACTATTTTCAATTATGTATTTTCATCATATTTTTTTTCTAAATCATGCATGGCTACTATCAAATTGCTTTGTTTAGCGACGCTACCCCCAATGAAAACAAGAGCCGAGTAGGACGAGCGGAGTCCACGGGAAGACGAACTAACCTTCCCCCTTTACAAAACTCACGATTTTTCTTTGAATGCAGGCACCCCAAGACCTGAAACCGTCAGATGCAATTACATATTCATATTTTGTAGGAGTACAACTCTCAGAATCATCGCCTACTTATAAGTGCTATCCGCACATGACATCCCCAACGGCCACAATGACACGATCAGCTATCAGCCATCATCTACCAGCTAAGAAACTTCATTCCTCTTCACCTTTATTCTTGCATTGCATAAGGCTACCTTTCTGCCTTCCGAGACTAAGCATTGTCTCCATCTGCATTTCCTTGCATTGTATAAGGCTACCTTTCTGCCTTCCGAGACTAAGCACTGTCTCCATCTGCATTTTTCTATTCTTGCATTGCATAAGGCTACCTTTCTGCCTTCCGAGTCTAAGCATTGTCTCCACCCGCATGGCTGAAATATCGCCAACTTCATTTAAATCTCTATATCGGCTGAAATATCGCCAACTTTATTTAAATCCCCCGCATGGCTGAAATATCGCCAATTTTATTTAAATCCTGCACGGCTGAAATATCGCCAACTTTATTTGAATCTCTATGTAGGCTGAAATATCGCCAGCTTTATTTGAATCTCTATGTCGGCTGAAATATCGCCAGCTTTATTTGAATCTCTATGTCGGCTGAAACATCGCCAATTTTATTTAAATCTTACATCGGCTGAAATATCGCCAATTTTATTTAAATCTCGCAACGGCTGAAAGATTGCCGCTTATATTTTTACATCGGCTGAAAGATCGCCATTTATATTTTATACTTTTACATCGGCTGAAAAGNNTCTACTCTAAACAAATAGTTATTTTCTATTGCTATTTTCTATATTTTTCTTCTTATGTTCTGCTTATTCTTCGAGTTTCTTCTTAAAGATTCTCTACTTTGTAACCATTTTTACTTTCTTTGTAATAGTGAATATGGGGAGGGTTATGCATGCTTAGTATAAATAATGGGTAGAAAACATGCTTGTAGGATTTTATTTACTTATCTGCGCAATAGATAACCTGTATAGGCCATGCATCTCGTTCATTAGAGATCCTGCTTTAGGTTCTTTACTTTCAGCCTGTCATTACGCTCTCTTGTAATCACGATCAGTTAATAACTAGCAAATAATTAACAACAAGCCACATAATTTGTCATTACTGCATTGGCATGTTAGAAACCATGTTTTAAGTACTTCTATGTGCATTAGATAT
>NW_017697227.1:0-3036 GCF_001879085.1 Nicotiana attenuata
TCTGAGGACAGATTGCGACAAGCTGGTGGAGTAGGGAAGGATGAAAGGATCCGCATGAAGCTGTTCATGAGGTGCTTGAAAGGAGATGCACTATCTTGGTACATCAGCCAAGATCCCAAGAAGTGGTCAAGCTGGGTAGGCATGGCATCTGACTTCATGGACAGGTTCAGGTTTAATATAGAGAACGCACCAGACGTGTTCTATATCCAAAATTTGAAGAAGAATCCCACGGAGACGTTTCGCAAGTATGCTACTCGCTGGAGGTCCGATGCTGCTAAGGTCAGACCCGCCTTAGAAGAGGAGCAAATGAACAAGTTCTTTGTCCGGGCTCAAGACCCGCAGTACTATGAACGGCTGATGATGATTGAGAACCACAAGTTCTCCGACATTATCAAATTAGGTGAAAGAATTGAAGAAGGTATTAAAAGTGGTACGGTTACAAATTTCGAAGCCTTGAAAGCCACGAATAAGGCTTTAGAGTCCGGCGGTGTGTCCAAGAAAAGGGACGTAGGGGCCATGACGGTTGCACAAAGGGCCAAGTCTCCCCTTAAATACCAAGCTTACCCAACACCTTCACTCATATACCAGCCAACCCCAAATTACCAAGCACCCTCATACCAAGCTCCGCCACCAACTTATCAATCATCTCCACCCCTACATATCAACCTACTTCACCGAAATACTCCCAACCCGCTCATGTCTACCATACCTATAATTCTCAACCATCCCATTATCAATCACCCCCTGCACGCCAAAACTTCCCTAGACCTTGACCTAATTTTGATCGCAGACCTCCAAAACAATATATCGCCATCGCTGAACCCATCAACCAGCTGTATGAGAAGCTCAAAGCTGCTAGTTATGTCACTCCCATCCCTTCTGCAACCCCTGAGAATCCTTCTCAATGGGTTAACCCAAACAAGTCCTGTGCATACCACTCCGGCATGAAAGGGCACACCATCGATGAATAGTCTCTCTTTGAAAGACAGATACAGCTTTGATGATAAAGATCATTGTGGCAAAGGAACCCGCTCCAAACATCCGCAACAATCCTCTGCCAGACCATAAGGGTGAAGGTATCCACATGATTTAAGTAGAAGATGACTGGGATCCCGAGGGATCAATCGGGTTGATCGCAGAAGGTGATGACCCAAAGAAACCGGCAATTACTCTCAACCCAATCATAGTCCAGATCCAGCCGTTCGAGGATGCTGAGGTGAATATGTCTATACCTCTTGAGTTTGAAGTAGCGCCACCCGCAAAGACACCGGCACCAATTGGGGTTGAATTCGTGTCTCCGGCAAATGCACCCGCACCATTTGAGGTTGTAGTCTTGCCACCCAAGATGTTCCATTTGAAGTGAGGATAGCCGCGCCGATCCTAGTGGCGATGTCAACCATGCCATCATTCAATACAAATGTTGTACCCTAGGACTATACAGCCGAGGCGAGAAGGAAGGGCAAGGTCAGGATTGAAGAAACTGTCGCAGCATAGGGTAAGACAAGAACTGGCAGAGTCTATAACCCTGAACATCTGTCTGAATCAAGAAGGCAGGCCTCTAACCGGGCGCCCCTCATTAAGACAGGTCCGGACGACCATCGGAGGAAAATACACGCCGAGGAATATTCGGTCATCGACCAGTTAAACAAGACGCCAGCACAAATATCCATTCTCTCCTTGCTGCAAAATTCTGAGACGCATAAGAATGCTTTGTTAAAGGTGCTAAATGAAGCGTATGTACCAAGCAACATCACTAGGGGGGAAGTGGCTAATATGGTAGGACAAGTTCTGGAAAGCCATATGATCACCTTTTATGAGGACGAGCTGCCACCTAAAGGGATGGGGTGCAACAAAGCGCTGCACATCACCGTGCAATGCAAAGATTATTTCATCACCAGGATCTTGATCGATGGAGGTTCCAGTCTTAACATTTGTCTGCTGGTAACACTCAAGAAGTAGGGCAAAGGGCTGCATGAGATAAAGGATGGAGCAATCAATGTGAAAGCCTTCGATGGTTCTCAGAGGTCCACCACTGGTGAGATTAGTCTATGCCTGCAGATGGGACCAACCTGGTTCGAGGTCAATTTCCAGGTAATAGATGTACCAGTGTCTTACAACTTGCTGCTAGGACGGCCATGGATTCATGCTGCTGGGGCCGTAGCATCAACGCTGCACCAGGCAGTAAAGTTCTAATGGAATCAACAGGAAGTGATCATTCACGGCGACCGTAGCAACCCTATATACAGTCGCTAGACCATTCGGGCGATCAAGGGAAGAAGGAAGCTGGGTGGAAAAACTTACCACCACATTGAGTGGGTCAATGCTATCGACAAAGACAGATGGTGGGATAGAAAAATCAAGAGTATACTGAGTTGGAGTGGGTACGGACCTAGCAAAGGGCTCGGGAAGAACCTCCAAGGAATCTCTAAACCCATAAAACTCAAGAAACATGGCACTACCTTCGGCTTGGGATATGAATACACCCGGGAAGAGTTCAATAGCTGGTCGCCACCATGGCGCGGTCCTTAATACCCACTAGAGCAGCCAATACCGCATCTGGAGCAGACCTTCCAACAGGCCGACATTATTTATGGGTCAGATGAAGAAGAAGCACTTGCAGCATTGAAGAACTTGTTTCTAGAGGACAGTAATACGGACTGTTGCATTATTCTCGAGGAGGAGGGGGAGGAAGGCCCTTCCATACAGGCTGTGAGCAGAGGGGCACATCTCAAGAATTGAACTATCAGGAAAACCAAAGCCCGACGAGCCTCGGGGTAGCAAGGCTAAAACAAGCATTATTCATTGTTTTATTTACTAAATGATTTTCTTTTCGCATTTTTCAATTCCCGCAATAAGATCTTCGACGTTCAAAATGGTTATTCAATTTATCAAAAGCATTTTTGATTTTTCTTATGAATTAATATTTATTGCTATCGTTTTCTCTCATTACTTTACCTATACAACATTACTATTACCTTTCTTGATGAACCAATGACTGTGACATGCAATGAGACAACGCAACAAACGGACATAGAT
>NW_017697228.1:0-3035 GCF_001879085.1 Nicotiana attenuata
GTTCGTTATGTCATTTGGGATGTGTGTGCAAAATTTCAGGTCATTTGGATGTGGTTTGGTTGGGTTTTTGGTCAAAAGCGGAATGCGGAAGAATTTAGATCCTTAGGCTTGAATTCGATGAGTTTTGGTGATTTTGATGTTGTTTGAGGTGTTTTGAAGATTGGTACAAGTTTGAATAAGGTTATGGGATATGTTTGTGCTTTTGGTTGAGGTCCCGGGGGCCTCGGGGTGATTTCGCATGGTTGACGGGGAGTTTGAGGAATTTTTGCAGTTGCAGATTGTGTTGCTTCTGGTATTCCCGCACCTGCGGATTGGGGACTCATAGATCTTAAACACTCTTGCCTTATGTTTTGATGATCTAACAAACTTACTGCTCAGAACCAGTTAGGGAACCTGACTTACTTTGGGTTGCTGCAAACTCTAACGGACTCCAATAAAAGATGAACTGCTACAGATTCAGGAGCTAGGAACCAAACAAGGACCTGATGCTCCTATGGTTCCTATATAGCAATACAGAGTCATTTGGACACAGCTGGAACTGAAGTGACTGACAGCACTGTTTCTGCCGCACTGCACCACACTGTCAGCCCACTCATTCTCTAACCAAACAAAGTACTCACATCATTTCAAGTGATGTGATCAAGATGTACCAAAGGGGCTTTATACAAAAACATCCCTGGAAGGTTTCTGTTTCTCATTCAAGCCTCTAGCAAAAAACAGAAAGATCATTCTCTCAAGCTTGAAGAACAAGGTTGAACGCCACTACGGACCAGTTCCTAAAAGATTGATTGTTGCTGTCCTAGTTGAGTTGTAACCTTGTTATTATACTCACTATATCTCCTAAATCGCTTACTTAGAAGCATATTGATTAGGAATTCTCTTGTAAATTCGTAAACTCGTTGAGTTTATGTTGTGACTAGATTTAGTCATAAGGAAAAGTCTTTGTAATCGTAGAGTTACAAAGTGGCATGTGGTGACAGCACCATAAGTTAGAAAAAGCCTTTGTAACTAGGATAGTCACAAAGTGGCTTGTGGTAAAGGCACCACAAGTTAGTTGAGTAAATCCTCTGCAATCGGAAGTATTGTAAAGTGGCTTGTAATAGGTAAGATTACAAGTTAGTGAAGTTAAAAGCCTACAGTGTAGGTCGTGATTTTTTGATCCCCTTGTGCGGGATTTTTCCACGTAAAAAAATCCTCTGCCTCATTTACTTACTGCTTTACTAAGTGCTCTCAGCAGAAACTTGTAGAGAACTAGGTACTTTACGATTTGGTGGATCCATACAAACTAACAATTGGTATCAGAGCGGGATCCTCCTATCAGACTAACACCTAGGAAGGATCCTCATGGAGGCTCCACTAAATTTTGAAGAAGGTCAATCCATATACCACCCACCCAAGTTTGATGGAAAATACTATTGGTGGTGGAAAGCTAGAATGCATGATTTCATCATGGCTGAGGATTGTGAGCTTTGGGATGTCATCTGCGATGGTCCATTTGTTCCAATCAAGGTACTAAATGAATTTCCATTTTCAATAAAAAAAACCAGCAAAGAACACACTGAAGCAGACAAGAAAGCGGTGGAAAAGAATTTTCGTGCCAAAAAAATTCTGGTATATGGTTTGGGACCTAAAGAGTACGACAGAATCTCTACATGCGATGCTGCAAAGGAAATATGAGAGGCTCTGCAAATAGCTTATGAGGGAACTACACAAGTAAAACAAGATAATTCTAATACTGATGATAGTTCCACGATGGCTGTTGAAGGCGAGAAGATTGGATATGACTCAACGCTTGCTTTGATGGCTCAATCAGATAATGATGAAGACAATGGCAACGAAGAGGTAAGCTTCAGGGATATTCAGAAAAATCTGAAATCCTATTCTCCAAAAAAACTCATGTGTTTAGCTGATGTTTTAATTACTGTCTTTTGTAGTCTTGCGGAGGATAGGGATTCCTTGATCTTAGAACTAGAAGAATCTGAACGCACTAGAGAAGACTTTGTGGCTGCAGTTACTGATCATAAGAAAACCACTAAAACCCTTAGAAAAGAAAAGAACGATTTGTTGGCAGAAATTGCAGACCAAAGGGAAACAATAGTAAAACCATCTACTAAGTCTGAACCTGAAAGTTCTGTAGGAGGAAAGGAGATAGCAAGTGAGGAATACCTTAGGCTTGAAGATGAGGTGAGAGCCTTGAGACGTAGGATGAGTGCTGAAATTGAGAAAAACGAGCTCCTCCAAGCAAATCTAGAAAAAGTAATGAATGATCTTGAAAGGTCTCTAAAGTGGACCTGGTCCTCCGAAGCTACCACTGCCTTACTTACAAATGATAGTAAAAAAAGGCAGGGAGCAGGGTTTCAAAGGGAGAAAACTTCTCACAACCCTCACAGTAAGAGCGTCACTGTATCTGATAACTGGCCTCGTACCCAATGTGGGAACACTGGGCGCTTCATGGAAGGTGTCCTGGCCAAGCATCAATCAGTTCAGAAAGACAAAGTGGTTGTTGAAACCGTGACCACAAAAGAGGATCCAGGTTCCACTCACAAAAAATGCACATTACCTGCATGGACCAAGAGAGCTCTTATTCATCCTCTTGCTTACTACAAGGGACCCAAACTTGTTTGGGTTCCTAAAACTAACTCCTAAATCTCTTGTGCAGGGAACAGTGAAAGGAAGCGGTCAACAATGGTTCATGGATAGTGGATGTTCAAAACATATGACTGGGAACACCACAGAATTTCTTTCACTAAAAGCCCTGCAAAGAGGGAGTGTATCCTTTGGTAATGACAAAAAGGGGTACATTCTTGGAGTTGGAAAAGTTGGGAAGTCACTCACTCACTCTATTGAGAATGCGTACTATGTCAATGGGCTTAAGTATAGTATCCTGAGTGTTTCTCAAATTTGTGATAAAGGAAACAAGGTGGAATTCTTGTCCAAAATATGTACAGTCACTGACCTTGTGACCGGTGAAGCAGTACTGGTGGCCAAAAGATACAAGAACATCTATGTTGTTGATTTCGAATCTTTACAGAGTG
>NW_017697229.1:0-3035 GCF_001879085.1 Nicotiana attenuata
GTAATGTCAAAATATTAAAAGTGATATGCAATATATATAGAGAAGGAGTAGAGATAGTTATAACGGAATAATTAAGTAGTTTGAGGAGTTATCGATCTTCTCCATTTTCATGCAGAATATTTTTCTCTAGACAAAACATTTTATTTATAACTGAAGGTAACCAAAATATTGAAAAAGTACTCTTTTGTTATAAATAGAATTCTATTTGAGGTGAATGCCTATATTTTAGAGAGGTTTTAAGGCTTTTTCTTGGTGGCTAAGTCATTTTTCCCCTATAAATAGAGGGGTCCTATTCCATTGTAATTCATCCCAAGATCAATAAGAATTCTCTCTCCCTACTTTTCTTTGCAATACTGTTCTTCTTCTTTTATTGTTTTATAACACGTTATCAACACGAGACTCTAACCAATTGAGTAGAAGCTTTGGGATTGAGCATAATGATTGTCAATTGTTCCATGAACTTCCTTCATTATTAAATTCTGGATTTAAGGTAAGTATTTTACTTTATTTTCTCTTTTAAATTCTTGACATTCTATAATTTGATTTTAAATACAAGCAAAGACAATAAATTTTGATTATAACTCTAATAGAGTTTTTAAGAAATTATAACCACTCGAAGTGGTAAAATTTCTATGTCTTGCCATGATAAAATTCATGTATGATTATGAACACAAGAAGTGGAAACCCGTCCCATTGAATTTGCTCCACTCATTCCCTTAAGAGAATGTGATAGCAATATGTGATAAGTCTGAAAGAAGACAAAATTATTACCGTGAAGGTATCAATGGATGTGGACGTGGTAATAGACGAAATTATAATCGTCATCATTGTGATAATGAGAATAATAAGGATTCTCAAAATAAGCCTTCACTCTATGAAGTTAATGTTTGTCATCGATTTGACATAAGATTTCGTAAAGCACATACAGATACACTATGGTTCATTCATGATGTGAATGTGAAAACATCTTATTTATGAATACATATTCATTCTTGGAATAATATGAATGTGCTACAGTGGTAGTGAATATACCACACTCACCTCTAAAAGGAGGTTTGAGATGATATAAGAAAACAATGTCATTATTATGGCATGAATTGTCATTGGCCACGTACCTATTGTACGCCAAAATATTTTGGTAATGTGATTATTAAAGAATAACATTAATGCAAGAAACAGATCTTGCATATAATTTTGACCATGACTATAATGGTATAACTTTCTCTTTTAAAGAGATATTCACCATATGGATGTTGATGGATATGTGGTAGTACCAAAATTAATTGAGAGCTCTGGAAGAGCCAATTATTACTCTTTTGGATGAATAAAATTTATTATCAATAAGCAACTGTGTTGTAGTAAGTCTCAAAGAAACTTAATTGAGTTTCTAAAGTATTCGTGAAAGCGGTTGGTTATATTGAGACTAAATAAATGAGAGATTTAATATCTTCTATTACTACAAATTGTAGCGGGGTAATATGTATGTGAAAAGTTACCCGCTTTATTCTCCATTTTGTACTACATAAATAAAAGAATACCACAATAAAGTGTATGTTTATTGATATAAAAATCCTTATCTAATAAACTTGGAGTTTATTGATAATTGCACACGTCATGGTGTAAATCTGAAGTTTATCAATATTGATAATTTATTCAGTTGGCATAATTGGTTTATCCATATCAATTTAAGTATGATGTGCAAAAATAAAAGAGAATTCACATGGGTAAATATTAAAGAACTAGAAAGTTCTTTAAGAATTCTCTTATGTTGCCTGTTCTCATTAATTAATATACCAACTAAAATTGGGATTGAATCCCATGAATGGTGGAAATATCACAGGTGAATATGGGCCCATTCACCTGCCATGTATACCATATAAGACGTATCTATGAGATGGTTACATGTGCAATTATTATTGACCCGCAAGCTAGTGTTTGCGAGGTAACTTGCTCAATAATTTAATTTCGAGCATAATTTTCAAATTTTTTATTCAAGATAGTTTATCTTGATAAGTTGGTTTACATCACAATTGGTTTAACAAGATAATTTATTGAGTGCCTCCACTTAATAGCTAAACAATTGCTTATGAGAACAAAGTTATCTATATCAATTTGATATATGTTATATACCAAAGTATATTATTTTCTCCCTTCACAAGTGCTTCGGGGTCAGGAACCAAATAATTCCATCTTATTATTATTGATGTGCGGTGTATATTTTGATTAACACCATAACGTACAAAGATGATGAAGCAAGTTAGTTTTTCTAACATGATGGGGAGAGATGATAACATTTGAGAAAAAGTTAGGCGGAATGAATTATCATTTGTACATCTAGATCCTCAAATAAAATAATATGAACTTGAAGTTCATAAAAAGATAATTCATTTGCAATATATTGCAAAGCATGCCAGACGCATTTGCTGACCCAAAGAAAGTAACTATATTCTCATTGCAAATGCTCCTATTAAGTCCTAGAAGGACAAAGTCTATGGTAGGCTTGAAGCGTATAGACAAATCGGTTTCAAATAAACTTCTTGATAAAGAAGATGTGCAAATGATCAAAATGATCATAATAAAGGAGTCAAGTGATCTAGAAGATCACATGACATAATACTTCATAAAATCTCAGGAGAGGTTCAGGTATCTCAAAATATGAATGAAGAGATCTCTATGTTATGTCTTTATGGAAAAATAAAATGAGGTCGAAACTGATATAAATGTTTCTCGACTACATCTACGATAACTCTAAGTATATATGTGAGGATCTTAAGTCTGGAGAAACAATTCAAGTAGAATTGATTCCATATGAAAGACATGTAGTTTTGGACCTGCAGTTCAAACACTTCAAAGTAGAAAGTCAATGGTGTGTGCTATATCACCTTTATCTATCTTATATGTCTAACATGACATGAAAACTTGATATGCATCTAAAGTCTATTTATTTGGCTTATATGACTTAACAGTCCTCAAGGCTTTAAAATTGCTTAAAGCTATATAGAATTCATGGTCATGAACGTACTACATCCGTAAGT
>NW_017697230.1:0-3035 GCF_001879085.1 Nicotiana attenuata
TCTGCTTTTGTCTCAGGTTTCTTCTCAGGGTCAGTTTTGACACTTTTATTCTTCTTCTCCCCTTTCTCTTGCTTCGGGGGTACCTTGGGTTTCTTTTCTGCGTCGGCAATAGCAATTATAGCTTTTAATGCTGGATCAAATTCTCTGTCTTCACAGATCATCCCGATTACCGGCCCATTGTTGTGAGCGGGCAATGAATTATTGGTCACATTCGGGGCTTCTTCATCCCTCAACACTATTTTTCCTTGTTCGATCAAATCTTCCACAGCTTTCTTCAATGTCCAGCAGTTATCAGTACTATGCCCTTCAGCTCCTGAATGGTAGGCACAATGGACCCCTCGTTGATAAGCTGGAGATTCCGGGTTCTGTCTGTTTTGGGGGATAGGCTGCAACAGATTCATCTGAACGAGCTTCGGGAACAAACTGGAGTAGGGTTCACCAATCGGCGTAAAATTTGGTCGTCTGGGCGGCTCCCGAGGGCGGAAGTTATTTTGCGGTGGTCGGGGATTATATTGGTTCTGGTGAGGATGTTGATTTCTTTGAAATGGAGGTGGATTTCGATTAGCTTGTGGTTGCGGTCGGCCGAAGGGTTGAGCATTCATGATCGCATAAGGTGGAGGAGCGTAAGCCATATCAGTATGAGGATAGTAGTGTTGAGGGGTTCTTTCAGAGAACACCGGTCTAGGAGCCCGGTACCTTCTTCCTCCCGATGCTGCCATCACTGTTTCTTCTTTCTTTTTGCCTTTGGCCATTCCTCCAGACCCGCCTTGGATGGCTTGGGAGGTTGCTCTTATGGCTGACTGGCTCAAGATTCTACCTGTTTTTAGTCCATTCTCTACCATTTCTCCGATTTTTATTGCATCTGCGAAAGGCTTGCCCATGGCCGACATCATATTCTGAAAGTAGTCTGCTTCCTGGGCTTGAAGGAAAACAGTGACCATCTCTACCTCATCAATCGGAGGCTTCACTCTTGATTCCTGTTCACGCCACTTAATTGCGTATTCGCGAAAACTTTCTGAGGGCTTTTTCTTGAGATTCGCCAAGGAGTTCCTGTCTGGCGCGATGTCTATGTTGTACTGAAATTGTCGAACAAAGTCTCGGGCCAGTTCATCCCAAATATGCCAACGCGAGACATCTTGGTCCATATACCATTCTGAAGCGATACCAATCAAGCTTTCTCCAAAATAAGCCATCAACAACTCTTCTTTGCCACCGGCTCCCCGTAACTGATTGTAATACTTCTTCAGGTGAGCAATGGGGTCATCGTGTCCGTCATACTTCTCAAATTTTGGTGTTTTGAACCCTGACGGCAAGTGTACATGAGGGAACATACATAGATCTGTGTAGGAGACACTCTTTTGCCCGCTCAATCCTTGCATGTTTTTCAAGCTCCGCTCGAGGCTTCTCATTCTTTTCACCATCTCATCCTGCTCTGGGTCTTTGGGGGTTTTGTCCTGCCCTGGTGTAAGCTCATATGGTGGCGGCTGAGAGTAGTTATATGTGGGATATTGAGGAGGATCCACCGGAAAGACAGGGTTTTGGAAGGTAAAAGCTGAGGGATCAAAGGCAGGCCTTGGCAGTGAAGGTTGTGTTGTAGCAGGGCACGGTGGAGCAGTGAAGATGTTAGGAGCTGCTCCCGCTGGGAACACCTGGGGGCGGACCTCAGAAGGTGTTCCGACGAAATGAGCGGTCATGGTAGGTTGTCCAAAAGGGGTATGAGGATGACTGATAGGGACAGTAGTAGCACCTCCAGCTCTAGGGAATAACTCTGGGAATCCGGGAATGTTGCTTGGAGGTTCCTTCCCATTGTTCCAAGCATCCCACATTTCCATCAATCGCAGGCTCAAGATCCGATTTTCTTCAGCTATAAAAGATTCGGAGGCCGGGACCCCCGAGATGGGGCTGCTTCAGAGATGGGGACTGCGGGCAAAGTCATTTCTGTAGACATTTTCACACTTCCTTTCGATCTGGTAAAGTATTGATGCGATGCCAGCTTACCACAACCAACCACCGTTTCTAAAGGCTAAGCTAGAGATGACAGCAACACACGGTTAGTTTGCGACAAGTAACAGATAGGTAATCGCACATTGGGGTGTGATGCACCTATACAGTTAAACGGATGTCTACATGTTTGCACTGGTTGCATGCGTCATCCCGGCTTTTCTTTTTCTATTTTCTCTTCTTTTGTTTTTCTTGCTTTTCTTTCTCTTTTTTCCTACTTTTCCCTTTTTTTTTTTGCCATGGTCTCTCTCGATTCCTTATTTTCTCTTTTTGCGTTTCTTTTCCTCTCTTGTTTTTCTTTTATTAACTCCCATGTATTTTCTTTTTTTTTTCTTAGGGCTACGGTCAAATCCTATGGAGATTGCCTACGTATCATGACCCCGCATGAATCAGACCAAGCGTAGTTCTTGCAAATAAGGTAAATAAACTAATTCTTTTTTTGAATTTTTTGAAAGAAATGCTTTAGAAAGGAAAGGGAAATATTTTGATTTTGATTTTTCTTTTTATTTTTTGAAAGAAAGACTTCTAAAAAAATATTCCTTTTCTTTTTATTGGAACTTTAGAAATTTTAGAAGTAGTAAAGAAATATTTTTGTTTGAATTTTCATTTATTTTCTCTTTTTCTAACACAAAAGAAAAATAAATTTTTTTTTTGATTTTGAAAGTTGCCTCTTAATTTTCGGAAGAGGGACTTTTACGAAAATATTTTGGATTTTTGAGCAAAAATATTTTTCGGACTCAATTTTTCAAAATTTGTATTTTTTTTTTATTTTTATTTATGAAAGTAAAGACATCTAAGGAGTATTTTAACGATTTATTTTGACCTTAAAAAGGAAAAAGTGGCTATATTTCCAAAATTTCCTTTATTTAGTAAAAAAAAAAACAAAGGACTTAGGTTTTGTCAGTATAGGGCCTTTCAGCACTTCTGGGAGGTAAGATTTTTAAGGTTGTGTCCCACAAACCATTCAAAAATGACTCAGGGTGGCTGTCTTGCAAAAACAGCCTTCCGGTGCCCTTTTAGGGACATTCGGCTTA
>NW_017697231.1:0-3035 GCF_001879085.1 Nicotiana attenuata
ATTAGGTACCACACAAATCACCCCCCTCTTGTGTGGTATTGACGTTTAAAACATCAATTGGTATCAGAGCAGGTTATCCTTGAAGAAGTTAACACCTTAGGAAAAGATCAGCATGAGTGCACCACCTGGGAACTGGGAAGGGCAATCCACTGCCAGGCCTCCTCTCTTCAATGGCCTCTACTACTCCTGGTGGAAAAACAGAATGAGGGACCATATAATGGGCGAAGACTATGAGCTTTGGGATATCATCACTGATGGTCCTTTAGCCACAACCAAGAAGAATGCTGAAGGAGTGGATGTTCCAAAGACAAGAGTAGATTGTACTGCTGAAGATCTAAGGAAATGGGAGAAAAATGCAAAAGCCAAGAAATGGTTAGTGTGTGGACTTGGTCCTGATGAGTACAGCAGGATTCAAGGTGTACTACTGCCAAGGAGATTTGGGACACTTTACAAGTGGCTCATGAAGGAACACCTCAGGTGAAGAGGTCAAGAGGAACACTGCTGTATTCTCAATATGAGAATTTTACTATGAAGGATGGAGAAACTATCCAAGAAATGTATACCAGGTTCACTACACTGAAAAATGAACTTGAGTCTCTTGGAAGGATTATCCTGGAAGAAGACAAGGTGGAGAAGATTCTAACTAGAGTTCTGCCAATCTCCTGGGAAAGCAAAATCACTGCCATTCAGGAATCCAAGAACATTGCTACTTTGAAGTTGGATGAACTGATTGGAAATCTCACTGCCTATGAATTGAGAAGGCAAACAATGAAGATGGATGCTCCAAAGAAAGAAAGAAGTCTGGCTCTCAGAATTTCAGAAGGATTAGGTCTTGAAGATGATGAAATGGCTATGATAACCAGAGATTTCAAGAAATATCTTATGAGAGGAAAGGGTGCTTCAAAAGGAACAACATTCAGCAAACCTAGGGCTCCTGAGAAACAAACCAATGAGGGGTGTTACAAGTGTGGGAAGACTGATCACCACATCAGAAACTGCCCTCAATGGGAGATTGAATGGAAGAAAGAAAGAGCTGAAAGAAGAAACAGGAAGAAGGAACAGGTTCAACCAAAAATGAACAAGGGATCAACTAAAGCTATGGTTGCTGCATGGGGAGAAACATCAGATGAGGACTCAGAAAATGAAGCTGAAGATGAGCAAGCTCTTATGGCCATCGGAGAATCAGAAGATGAACAGGAGGTAAGTATTCTACACCTTAAAGAAAAGATTAAGTTCTTGTCTAAAGAAAAACTGGCTGATCTGCTGATGGACTTCATAGATGAGTCTGAAATAATAAACAGTGAGAAGGATGTTCTGTCTAAGGAATGTGTTATCCTAGAAGAAAAATGTAAAAGGTTAGAGTCTAGGGCTGATGAGAGTGACAACACAAATACTGAGTTGAAGAACCAGGTTCATCAACTTGAAAATAAGATTCTAGAACTTAGATCTGAAAATATTAAACTGAAATCAGGGACAGGAAAGAAAAGGGCTGATCAATCATTTCTCACCCTAGAAGAAAATCTAGGAAAAATGAAAGATGAACTGTACAAGAAAGATGAATTGATTAAAGTCCTAAAAGAAGATTTAGGAAAGGTAAAGCATGAACTAGACAGAACATGCAAATGGAACAAGGCTTCCGATGCACTCTCCTGGCTGCAAGAACATCATAGTAGCGACAAGAGAGGACTTGGATTTGGGACACAAGCTCCAAAATGGGATCCCAAAAACAAGTATCTCACACTTCCTGAGAATAAGATCTGCACACACTGTGGTAATACTGGCCATTACAAAAATGAATGTAATGCAAGAGAAAAGGCCAGTCAAAAGAACAAAGCCTTTGTTCAAGAAAGGCACAAACTGCCTGGTTGGGCAAAGAAAAATTTAATTCATCCTTTTGCCCATAGAAAGGGACCCAAACTAGTTTGGGTTCCTAAGACTAACCCATGATTTCGTTTTGCAGGACCAAGTGAAGGGAAGTAGCCAAATATGGTACATGGATAGTGGCTGCTCAAAACATATGACTGGTAACAAGAACCAGTTCCTTTCACTTGAGAACCTAAAAGGAGGTAATGTCTCATTTGGAAATGGAAAGAAAGGTGAGATCATTGGTGTTGGAAAGGTAGGAAAGACAGACTCTCATTCCATTGAGAATGTCTATTTGATAGATGGCTTAAAATATAGCCTGATAAGTGTGTCACAACTGTGTGACAGAGGTAACCTTGTGGCTTTCACTTCCACAAAATGTTTTGTGATTAGCCTTACTACTGACAAGATTATTTTGCAGGGAAGGAGAGTTAACAATATTTACATTGTAGATCTGTCAACTCTCTCTGAAAATGAACTCACTTGCTTGAGTGTGTTAATTAATGATCCCCTCCTTTGGCACAAAAGACTTGGCCATGCCAGTCTAAATCAATTGAACAAATTAGTCTCCAAGGACTTGGTGATAGGGTTACCTAATATCAAGTTCAAGGAAGACAAAGTTTGTGAGGCATGTGCAAGGGGGAAGCAGGTAAGGTCATCCTTCAAACCTAAGAAAATGGTAAGTACGTCCAAGACGTTGGAACTGGTTCATATGGATCTTTGTGGTCAAATAAGAACCATGAGCAGAGGTGGTAAAAGATATGTAATGGTGCTTGTTGATGATTATTCTAGATTTACCTGGGTATTGTTTCTAACTTCTAAAGATGAAGCATTTGAAATGTTCACTGCTTTTATTAGAAAAACCCAGAAACAATTAGGAAATCAACTTGCATCCATTAGGTCTGATCATGGAACTGAATTTGAAAATGCACAGTTTGCTAAATTTTGTGATGAAAATGGAATAGATCATAATTTTTCTGCCCCTAGGACTCCTCAGCAAAATGGGGTAGTTGAACGGAAGAACAGGACCCTTGAGGATATGGCAAGGACCATGCTACTTTCCAGTAAACTACCTCATAGCTTCTGGGCAGAGGCTATAAACACTGCTTATTATATAATAAATAGATGCATAACTAGACCTCATGTAGAGAAAACTCCTATGAGTTACTTAA
>NW_017697232.1:0-3035 GCF_001879085.1 Nicotiana attenuata
TGATTCGCCAGCATGCCTCAAACCGGAACCAACATAGCACATAACTGTACAATTAGCTAATCAATAGCAAACTCCCCAACTTGGCTCGAAGCCATAGATCAAAACACTCCCAACAACTCATAACGCACATACTCCATTGCTACCTTAATACCATAGTGAGATTAAACTCAATCCTTCATAAGCTTGTGGAAACACAAATCATCTAGAATTTTTTTTTTGGCAAATCTCGCATTCACTCACACAACAGTTAAGTCCACTCTCTAGGCGATCCAATTTAGATGTCAACACATTTTCTTCACTTGTAAATGAGATCTTCTAATAGATAACATAAGGATCACACAACTTTAGAACACTCCGCAGGAGATGACCCACCTGCTTTGCCTCCAACTACCATTTCTGTATACCCTCCACTGTCCTAAACTGTACGCAGTCGCTTAGTCTTCCTGAGTCTGAACTCATACCGCAAAATAAACTCACAGAGATTACATCTCGCCCCTCGATCGGGGAATCACAAGCCATCAAGGCACATCTGATACAGAGCGCTCATGCGCGCGTACGAACACGTGGAAGGAATTTCAAGAGTTTCTTTTCAAGCTGAATCAAGGACGCACGATAAGAATTCAAGAATGTGAAGTTTTCCTAAAGGTTCTGCAGCCTCTCGAGGATAAGTACAGACGTCTCCGTACCGATCCACGAGACTCTACTAAACCGGCTCATGACTCGCGAGACCAAGTAACCTAGGCTCTGATACCAACTTGTCACGACCCCAACCCCGGTCGTGATGGCGCCCAACACACTGCTAGGCAAGCCCGACCAATTTAACAGCCTTAACCCTTTTTATGCAGTTCATGATTCAATTAACACAAATAATTACTAAGTCATAATACTAAAACTCTGAAATATAGTTAAAACATGCGGAAAACCCAAGTAGAAATACTACTACACAGCCCGAAGAATCCGGTGTCACAAGTCTGAGCCTCTAATACATGAGTATCAACCTACTACATATCGTTCTCCAGAAATGCGGAAATAAAGCAAATAAGATAGAAGGAAGATCAGGACTGCGAACGTCAAATGCAGCTGCCTTGAAACTTCCAGATATGATGCTAGGCAGAGAAGTCCTCACACAGCCTCAGGTTGTACCTGGATCTGCACGCAAGGTGCAGGGAGTAATGTGAGTACTCTGACCCAGTGAGTAATAAACATAAATAAAGGCTGAGAATAAGAAATCCCGAATAGGCACAAAGTAATTCTATAAATACAGCAACTTGAACCCAGTAGTATAAAATCAGTAAAATTAGTGAAAACAATTATGGAAAATCCCACAACAGATAAATAATTAAATGACAATCAAATATGCAATGCAACACATAGACCGGTACTCTCCAGTACCCGCTGCGGCGTGCAGCCCGCTCCATTTATTTATCGTCGACGGCGCTCACTGGGGGTGTGCAGACTCCGGGAGGGGCCCTTTACGGTCCAAGCGCAATAATAAGCCATATCGTGGCATCAACTAGGCCCTCAGCCTCATATCAATATAAATTTCATACCGCTGCGGCGCGCAGCCCGATCCCATACTCAGTCCAAAATCGCATAAGCCTCTCGGGCATATTAATATAGAAATATTCAGCCCAAACTTCATTTAAAAATATTAATTAAGTTTCTAGTTTGAGAAAAGTGGCTAAGTTTGCAAAACAGTATTAAATTCTAGGACTGGGTTCAATGATATGTAGAAATGGTAAGAAACCAGTAACAACAATCCCTGAAGGATTTAATCAATTGACACGAAGCCCAAATATAGCAATCAGCTCAATTAAAATAATAATAAGTGAATTTCAGTCAAATACGCAGTATATTCATCTACCGGGACGGACCAAGTCACAATCCCCAACGGTGGTCTACCCCACGCTCGCTACCCGGCGTGCAAGTCACCTCAATATAGCACTACGATGTGCAAACACGGGGTTTCAAACTCTCAGAACAGCATTTACATCTATTACTCACCTCAAGCCGGCCAAAATCCTAGCTCGTTATGCCCTTGCCTCTCAAATCGACCTCCTCGCGCGTCGAATCTGACCAAAACCACAACGAATACGTCACATTATGCTATAGGATCAATACCCAATCGAAAATAATCGAAAAACATCAATAATCCCGATATTGACAAAACCCTAGCCCCGGGCCCACTTCTCGAAACTCACAAATTTTTACAGAAAAGTGTTCTTCATCTTCTCACGATTCCGTACATATAAAGAATACCAAAATCGGAGTCCGTTTGACCCCTCAAATCGACCCCTAAAGGTCTCATAATCTCAGGCCCCAAAATCCTATTTTTCTACTGTTTTTCATGAATTAAAGGCTGGGATTATGGTCTATAATCACCCATAAATTGAATTTTAATAATCAAATCACTTACCTCTGTGATACCCACTGATTTTCTCTCTTAAAAATCGCCTCAGAAGCTTCTTCCTGTTCAAAAAATTAGAAGAAAACTCGATCTGCTCATTATAGGTATACTGATCACGCGTTTTACTACTCCCAGTGGATTCCTTGTGAAATTCTAATGAATTTAGGCTTTTGAATCACTCAATTTGACCTTATAATGAAGGAGATATGTAGGTTTTAAGATTTGCAAATAGTGCAGGTTTTTAATACGTCGTCAGGGGCAATTTCGTCATTAACCTGAAAATCTGGGCAACCTTGGTAAAATGGCTATAAAATCCTCATAAGATGTCCAAATTCGACGATTCTTTTTCTACGGGTCCGTAATTACAATACGGATTCTAATGCTTCATTCAAAACAGTAATCGGAGCTCATTTGTTCAATATGATATCATTTATGCTTGAAGAAACGACGTCGAAGCATAAGAAAAACGAGCACCAACGCAGCCCAAACCTATCCGAAACTTCACCCGAGCTCCTCGGGACCGCATACAAACATACTAACACGTCACATATGATCATTCAAACTTAGTTGCACTCTCAAAACACCCAAAACTAACATCAAAAACACAAAACTTTACATCGGATTCAAG
>NW_017697233.1:0-3034 GCF_001879085.1 Nicotiana attenuata
ATTAAAAAACGCGCCTAATGCGTCTACGTGTTGATGACTTTGCGGGAGGCCGTGGAAATTCGCTAAACGGCACATCCCGAATTCTAAGTATTTTAATATGAACATTTAAAGAGGGCCACACAATTTATGAGTTTTATTTGGCATGGCGTGCCTCGTTTTTATTTTAAAGGCCAGTTTAAAATGAACTACTATTTTTTATTAATAATTGTCTCTAAAAGCCTAATTAACATTCCCACTTAATTAAAGGTTGAAAGCGTTCGGGCTTCAGAAATTAGCCCGAAGAGTGAGGGAAGAGTTTTTCTTTGTATGGGAAGCTGTCCAGTCTTGGGCTTTTGCACAGGCCTAATTTGGAGAAATCCTGAACAATCCACAAATGCACTGGTCCAAACTTGGATTGCTTGTTAGATAACTGGGCCCAGCGTCAGGCCTAGTTTTCATGGCCCAAACGATAAGCAACAAACCAGGCAGAATCAGTATCAGTACAGGAATGTGAGAACATTGATGAACATTAATCCAACTCATAGATCAGCTTCTTTTAGGCTTCAATTTGCAATTAAATGTACACGATTTGATTTTATTATTTCTAACACTTATTGAACTGGTAGAAACGAGAACAGTACAGGCTATCCAATCATTCTGCAATTTAACTTCAAATTCACATAGAACTTAGACTAGAACTTCAAATTCAAATGCTCAAATCGCGGGCTAAACCATAGCAAACTCTCAATTTCGAACTAATAGACTAATAAATCTACTCAAATTCCTATAAAGCCCTGCTTCAATTACCATAACCTATATGTTGTGTATAGTAATCTATATATAAACAATAAATGTCCAGTTTTCAATCACAATGTGTCCAAAGAGGAAATAATAGAAATCATCCTACAAATACAAAGAGTTATTGAATGAAACAGCAATTCTGGTGCACAAACAGACATGTAAATATAATAGATCTTCTAATCCTCTTATTTCCTTCTTCAAATCAGCCTTTCAGCAGTACATAGGGATTTTGAGAGATATGTACCTGGAAATGTGTTGAAAATAAGAAAATGAAGGATCAGCAGCAGTAAACAGCAGGCAACAGCAGCTTGAAGTTAAACTCGAAACCCAGAATGATATCAAACAAGCCCAGCAATTAACACAAACAGTAAACAGCTAGAAATCCAATCCGAATAAACAAGATTCCGCTCGAAAATAATTCCAGGACCTTTTTAAAACCCCGACTACTGAACACCAGGAAAATTCAAACCATTTTGGACCTTAGATAAGCTAGAAGTTCGAATTAAGAGCTGGAACCCGAATTTGTTGTAAGAAAACTTCAATGGAATAGTATTTTTTGGAGTTTTTGGTGTTATTTTTTTGGGTTTTTCAAAAAATCTTAGATCTAGAAGGAACTCTTCCTCTAAGATTTCCAACTTCTGTTTTTTGAATTTGAAATTCAAATTTTCAGACCTCCAAAACTTCTAAATTTTTTTTTTTTTGGGATTTTTTTCCAGATTTTTTTAAAAACTCCCGAAAGAAGGCATGGGGACTGCCTTTTATAGGCAGGAAAGGTGGAGGAGGCTTCTAGAATTCATTCACTCATTTTCCCCCCTTTTTATTTTCAGATTTTATTCAATAGTCCCTAATGTTTTGACTTGTTTCTCAAGTTACTGCATTTACTTGTTGAATTTTCAGATTAACACCCTATCTAGAAGGTTCTAGGGTGTTCCTAACCTGTTACTGCAAGATTCCCCGATTGGATTATCCATATTACCCCTTTTACTTCTAAAAATTAGTAACCTAGGTCAAAATTAACCCATCCTTTTGACGAAACCATGGTCAATTAACAAACTCAGCTATAACAAAACGACTGGATTAATAGAGTCTAACTAATTGTCACCAAAGAAGCACTAATCAAACAAAAATTAATAACTAAAATCAAATACTAACTAACATGACTGACCCAAAAAATTAAAGCATATGTCAATACTAAATTGAAGCACCTATTCAAACAGAAATTAACCTAATATCAAAATCACTAAAACATGATTAATCAAAACAGACTAACTAATACTGAGTTAGACAAAATCAGGATCAGAGAAAAACAAAAATAAAGTAAAAGAAAAAATGACTACGAAAACCTACTAATTTTGGTTGAAGCAAATATAAAAACGGGATTAAGCAAAACGAAATAAAACTTAAACTAAACAATTAATTCAAAAATCATCACAGAATAAATCGTAAAAAGAATAAACGAAATCAAACGAAGAAGAATGAAAGCATACACTCACTGGTATGGTCTTCAATTGACTAATTCAAGTCTGACGAGTTATTCTTGGATTTATAAGGATTATAATCGTCCTTAATTATGTGTTTTCATGATTAATTAAGGGCTATTATAGCCCATACCTCAACGAGCCCCAAGTTTGTAAAATTAGGGTTCTGGCCGAACTTTCGATCTGAAATTCGAGGTATTGAAGGAATATTTGAGAGAAGATAAGCAAGGATTTAAGAAGAGGAATACGAGGAGAGTCCAGGGTGTTATTTTAAAGTGATTTGGAGGGTGGTGCCGCCGTGCACGGCGGTGGCGGCGCTAGGGTTTGACTTATTCGAGGTGTTTGGGTGATATTTGAAGGAAATCAATGGCGGATATAGAACGGGGAGGTAAAGAAGAGGGGGTGGTGTAAATTTCAGGGTCGTTGGACAACCGCCGCCGCAGTGGGCGATTTCCGGCGGCGAAGTTAGGGCGGAGCCGGCGGAGTTACACAGATACGAGGAAGACGATCCTGGTCTCTAATGTTTTCAGACATTTTTATTTAAACTCCTTGACTGAACATGGATCGTTGGATTGGGGAGATGGACGGTCTAGATTTATTGATGCCAAAACGGCGTCGTTTACCATTAAAAGGGGCAAGCCGGGTTGTGGTGATTTAGGCTGGGTCGGAAGAAGGGGATTTGGGCTAATTTCAATCAGATTTAGCCCAAAATTGGTGGCCTGCTTTTATTTCAAATTTCCTTTTATTTGTTTCTTCTTTTCTCCTTCTTTTTAGTA
>NW_017697234.1:0-3034 GCF_001879085.1 Nicotiana attenuata
ATCATGGGGTGGATGTGTTGATCAACTCAGAACAACAGATTACTATAAAGGTGACAAATATGGATACACAGAACTCCTACATTATCACTTTTGTGTATGCCAAGTGTGATCCCATTGAAAGAATTGAACTGTGGGACAGCATGTACTATTTGGCTAGAGACATGACAAGTCCTTGGCTTGTAGCAGGGGATTTCAATGTTATCTTGGATGAAGAGGAGAAATTTGGGGGGCTACCAGTATCACTAAATGAAGTTGCTGATTTTAGACATTGTGTTAATACTTGTAACCTCACAGATTTAGGCTTTAAAGGCAGCATATTCACTTGGTGGAATGGGAGAGCTGGAGAGGATTGTATCTTTAAGAGGCTTGACAGATGTCTTGCAAATATGGAATTTCAAGAGATGTTTCCTACTATAGAGGTCAAATATTTATCCAAAACAGGATCAGACCATAGTCCTTTGTTATTAATATGTAGGACAGATGCAATTCCAATCAAGAAGGCTTTCAAATTCCTTAATTTTTGGATAAAGCATCCTACATTTAAGGCTGTGGTCAGAGACAACTGGAGAGTAGATTTTTCTGGAGACCCTTTCTACATGTTTAATCAGAAGTTGAAGAAATTAAAGAAGGCCCTGTCAGCTTGGAGCAGGAGCACCTATGGGGATATATTTCAAAAAATTGCAAGCTTAGAAGAGGTGGTAATTGTTCATGAGGCAGAATTTGAAAGAAACCCTACACTTCAAAGCAGGCAAAGGTTACAGAAAGTGCAAGCTGATTTAATTAGATATCTAACTATTGAAGAAGAGTTTTGGAAACAGAAGGCTGGCATGAATTGGTTCCAGGATGGTGATAGGAATACAAAGTTTTTTCATGCACAGGTTAATGGTAGGAGAAAGAGACTACAATTAAACAGAATCAAAGATGCAGATGGTAACTGGTTGGAAGACAATGCAGACATAGCAGATGAGGCAGTAAGATTCTTTCAAAATCAGTTTCATGAGAGTACAATTCCTACAAACTTCAGGATTCTGGAGTATGTGCCTACTCTAGTAGACAGTGTACAGAACTCTAAGCTGATTCATCAACCTACAGAGGAGGAGATCAAATATGCAGTGATGGGATTAAGTGGTGAGAGTGCAGGGGGTCCTGATGGTTTTACAGGTGCTTTTTATCAGTCATGTTGGGAAATAATTGGGGAAGATATTGTTGCTATGGTGCAGGCATTCTTCAATGGGCATGAATTACCCAGATATATAACACACACAAATCTGGTGCTATTACCAAAGAAGAAGCAGGTGGACACTTTTTCTGATATGAGACCAATTAGTCTCAGTAATTTTGTTAATAAAGTGTTTTCAAGAGTAATTCATGAAAGATTAGTGGAGATGCTACCAAACTTGATTTCTGAAGAACAGGCTGGTTTTGTAAAAGGGAGAAGCATAGTGGAGAATATACTATTAACTCAAGAGATAGTGACTGATATTAGATTAAGAACCAAAGCAGGACCTAATGTTGTACTGAAGCTGGATATGATGAAGGCATATGATAGACTCTCCTGGTTATTTCTATCAAAGGTCTTAAGAAGAATGGGGTTTGCTGAAAGGTTCATTGGTTTGGTTTTTGGAATTGTATCTAACAATTGGTACTCAGTACTAATCAATGGGCAGCCTAATGGTTTCTTCAGATCTACCAGAGGTGTGAAGCAGGGTGATCCTTTATCACCTACTCTGTTTATATTAGCTGCAGAAGCTATGTCAAGGGGCTTGAATTCACTACACAGTACCAGGCAATTTAAGAGCTTTGGAATGCCTAAATGGAGCCCAAAGATCAATCATCTAGCATATGCTGATGATACAATCATTTTTACTTCATCTGATTCTAATTCTTTGAGGCTCATTATGGAGGTACTTAATGCCTATGAAGCTGCATCTGGACAGCTAATTAATAAGAACAAGTCTGCCATATATATGCATGAATCAGCTGGGGCAGAAGTGGTTGATAAGGTGAAAAGGCTTACAGGAATTCCTAAACAAGAGTTTCCATTTACATACCTTGGGTGTCCAATTTTTTATCTAAGAAGAAGGATGAATTACTATAAGGACATCATTACTAAGGTCATGGACAGGCTGCAGAGTTGGAAAGGTAAGTTATTATCAATAGGAGGAAGAGCAGTGTTGATTACAAGTGTGCTTCAAAGCATGCCTATACACTTGTTGTCTGCAGTAAACCCTCCAACATATGTGCTTAACAGGCTTCATAAGATTTTTGCACAGTTTTTTTGGAGCAATACAGTAGGTGTTTCAAGTAGGCACTGGGCTTCTTGGAACACCTTATGTTTACCATGTGAAGAAGGGGGTGTAGGATTCAGGTCACTACATGATATGTCTACTGCCTTATTTTGTAAGCTTTGGTGGAATTTCAGAACAAAACCAAGCTTGTGGAGCTCATTCATGAGCCAAAAATACTGTAAAAAGCTTAATCCTATGGTAGTGCCTTGGAGAGATGGGTCACATGTTTGGAGGAAAATGTTAGAGTGCAGGGATCTAATTGAACATCAGATTTTATGGCAACCTAAGATGGGATCAGCTTTATTTTGGTTTGAGAATTGGACAGGATTGGGTGCTTTGTATTTTGTCACTCCACCAGATTTTATATGTGATGAATCTATTCAAAACATATATGATGTGGTAATGCATGGACAATGGAATGAAGAGGTAATCAGAAGGATACTACCAGAAGACTTAGCAGATCATATTTTGCAGAATTTGAAACCTCCAACATTAGACAATGAGATTGATAAGCCAGTATGGATGCTAGAAACCAAAGGGGAATTTTCAGTAAAGTCAGCCTGGGAGTATGTGAGAAGAAGAAGTCACCCTTGTAATGCTTATAAAAAGATTTGGGTGAAAGGTCTCCCCTTTAAGATCTCATTTTTCATGTGGAAGCTATGGAAAAACAAATTACCTCTGGATGATTTCTTTAAAAGGATAGGATACCTTATGGCATCAAAATGTTGGTGTTGTGCTGAACCTGA
>NW_017697235.1:0-3034 GCF_001879085.1 Nicotiana attenuata
TTATCATGTATTGCAGTTTGATTCTCAGTTCCTGAATGTTGAACACCTGTATTTGGGCCTGAGGCCGTAGTTTATATGCTTTTTGCATACTTGGGCCTGAAGCCGTAGATTATTCTTTATGCAGGTCTGGGCCAAAGGCCGTAGTTTATGCTTTATGCATGTTTGGGCCTGAGGCCGTAGTTTATGCTTTAGGGCCTGAGGCCGTAGTTATGTATACGTATACTTGGGCCTGAGGCCGTAGCTTGTGCACATATATATTGGGCCCGAGGCCGTAGCTTATTCAGATAAACAGGTTGTTCATCATTCAGAAGAGGGAGTATTCATATCCTTACTTCCTTTGTTCAGTTCATCTATCAGTTATCATTTCAGTTATCAGTTATCAGTTATCAGTTATCAGTTATCAGTTATCATTTTAGTTATCAGTTATCAGCTATCAGTTACCGTTTCAGTTTCTGTTTCAATAGTTATCATTTCAGTATCAATTATCGATTCTCAGTTATCAGCTCAATTTCAGTTTCAGCATTTATAATTCTTTCTTTCAGTTGCTTTACATACCAGTGCAATTCAAATGTACTGACGTCCCTTTTGCCCGGGGCCTGCATCTCACGATGCAGGTAATGATTTACAGGTTGATGATTCAGAGCGATAGGATTCTCGTACCAGCTATTTAGTGATCCCCAATTCTTTCGGGGCCTTATCATTACCTTACAGTCTTCAGTATTTTCATACAGTCAGTGTTTTCAGTATTTCATTAGAGGCTTCATAGACTAGAGTAACAGTTAGACAGAGTCTCAGGCTTTTCATGTTATGCTATGTTGGCTGCAAATATGTTTCAGAATTGTATTAGTATTTCCGCACTTTGATTTATATCATCCATACTTTTAGTATATCAGCATGTGTTAGTTTATCTTCTGCATTCAGTATGTCATGATATCACATGTTGATTCAGCCAGCGAGTTGGTTCGCTCGGTGACATGTAGTCAGGCACCGAGGGCCGTGTTACGTCCAGGCCCAGGTTCGGGGTGTGACAAAGCTTGGTATCAGAGCCCTAGGTTCAAGAGTCCTAGGGAGTCTATGAAGTCGTGTCTAGTGGAGTTTCCTTTATATGTGTGTGCCGGCCACTCATATAAACGGTTAACTACCAAGACATCTAGGATTGTCTCATTTCTTTCTACTCTAGATTGTGCCATGAAGCTTAGAGCAATAGTTAACTTTCTCTTCCTATCGAATTCCAAACGTATTGGATGCCCAGCGACGCGCGGGAGAAACCTATGGTCTTAGAGAGGATAATTGCCCAATGGGGTATAATTATGGAGTACAGCTTGGTAAATATGAGACTTGAGAGGATGTTAAAAGTGGGATGCAATGGATAGTAGTACAGATTAGAGCATAACCTTATCAAAAAGTACAAAAGCAGTTATCAAGTCTTATGGCTATTAGTTTACCTCAGTTACCAGTTATACAGTCTTTCAGTTAGAAAATTTATGGTTATTCAGTACGCCAGTATTCAGTTATATATTTACCAAATATCCAATTTCAGTGTATCAAAATTCTGGTGACTGGTGAGTATACAGTGATGCCTATGGGTGCTCAAAGAAAATGTAACTAATAGTGATTATAGCGAAATCTTCGCATGTTTTAGGTCCGGATTAAGACCAAGACTCACCGGATGGCACATGAAGTGAATTATCATATGATGGTATACTTTGAAGGATAAGTTTGTACATTGTAGTGTATTTGTATGTGTTTTACCTCCTAGAACAACTTTATTTAATTCTTGGAAATGGAGCCATAAGTTGGATGATGATAGTTCAGATGTCAGACCCTAACATTGGTCACTATAGTTTTGGACAGAAAAGAGCCTAAGGGTAAAATACCTAGGAGTCAGAAACTTTTGTTATTACCAAAGATGTGATTTCGTACAACTCATGCAAATGACTAGAAGATATGATGTATGCAATGAGAACCAAGAACAGACAATATTGAATTTCAGAGAATGATTTTAAGTTGTTTAGATTTATTCAAATCAGAACTAGAAGTACCACGTTAGTAAGCTACTATAAGAAGCAGCTATTGATGTAAGATAAAAGATATGGCAGTTCCCCCTAGGTTATGTGACTAAGTGATTACCGCGGATGTTTATAGTATGATATGATTTTGTATTATACAGAAAGTTTGGGGTTAGATATTCTAATTTTGTTTAAGACAGATGAATTCCCTAAGTGTGATCTATGCACATAGTTTAGAAAAAAAAAAGATAGTATGTGACCATAGAATAGGGCCGGATGATGAGGGAAATTAGAAATAGCCTTATGCTTCACTTTAGTTATTCAAAGCAGAAGATGAACACATGACGCTAGCAGGTAGTTAGTAAAAGAATAGTTAGTATGTTTGAGTTGATACAGTGAATTAGCAAATTTCAGCAGAGCTACTACATATACAATTTGATTTACTTAGCCAGGTTAACTCTAGTGAGTGGATGACAGTTCGAAATACCGAATGTATGTTAGAACCCACAGAGTTTAAGTTAAACCCAAAGTACAGTGGCAGTGGGAAAAAAAAATCAGCTAGCAGTGAGAGCATAAACTATAGAAGAATAGCCTTTAAGAATTATCGAAAATGGGTCTCCCCAAGATTGACAGTGTGAGCAGAATTAAATTATTAAGATTGTGTATGATAGCTGTGAATATGTTAGCTTTCCGTTAAGTGAATAATTTAGTTTTTCCTAGTAAGAATGATTTTTCAGAAGTAAGTTGGAAGATGAGTCGTCATTGACGTAGAGTGCAAAGAATTGCAGAAAATAAGGAAAGTTATTTGGATCCCAAAAAAAAAGGATCCACAAGTATAAGACCTTTGGTCTAAGGGGTGATGTGAAAACCATCAGTAAGTGCAGTTAGAGATTTGAAACCCGAATAGTTAGCATGGGATATGAAAAAGAAAATCAGTTCGGTAATGAGGGAAATTTTTTTGTATAATTACCACAGGGATTATGTCTAGCATGTGTAAGAAACACAAAGTGAGTAGAATGATCACT
>NW_017697236.1:0-3034 GCF_001879085.1 Nicotiana attenuata
TAGTTTTTTTCCCTTTATATTTGATCATGTAGTTGTTCGTGAAAAGATCAATGTGAACTTTCATTTAAGTTCGGAAAAAAAATAATAATTGATTATTAGAAAGTAGTATATCATGAAAGGCTCAAGGGTGAGTCCACTTAGACTTATTATGCCATTGTATAAGGGTAAGACATCAGGTTTGAGTCCTGGTGCACTATGATGATAAGAGTTAGATTTGAGTCCCAACTCATTATGGCCTAACATGCCTTTATATGGGTAAAGCATTGGGTTTGAGTCCCAATGCACCATATTGATGATATAATGATGACTAAAGAAAAATAAAGTATTTTTCATGAAAAAGTTTGAAGCTTGTCCCACTTGATTTGCTCCATTCTTGAAGTGAATGAGTAGCTAACGGTGCATAATAAGTCTAAATAAGATAAGTGATTGACCAATGAACGTGGGTGTGCCAAAGACCAAAATAATATATTCATCATTATGGTAAATATAAAAAAGAGAACAATAAGGGTTCTCAAAATAATCCTTCAAAGGTGAAGGAATTGTCTATCAATATAGTCTGTAAATATGAGGCACGCTCAGACGATTATAGTCCATTTTTGAAAGAATGCGACTTGTGACAACAAGCATTGCAAATGCAGACTCATTCCTGAAAGTGAATGTGAAAATATACATGTGATATAAATTATGCATAAGAATGTGCTTATGCATGGTTGTTTAAATACCACAACTCACCTCTAAGGGAGGTTTGAGAGAAATAAAGATAATGAATATTACAATGTGGTTACATGAATATGTCATTGGTCGCGTACATGTGGTAAGCCAAAAATATTTTGCCATGCCCTATAAAAGGTTATTAAACGCAAAATTAAAGCAAGAAATGATTTTGCTTATGATAATTTTGACCATGAAAATTATTATGATATATTTTTCTCCGTGAAGGAGACATATAGTGAGAAAAAAGTCTTGTAGTACAAAATCAATTAAGAGCTCTGAAAGAGCTAATTTGTTACTACTTGAATAAATGAAATTGTTCATGACATTGATATTGAAGTAAGTCTCAAAAGAAACTTTTTGAGTTTTAAGTATAATAGCCAAAGTGGTTGGCATTTGAGACTATAAATGAAATGAAGATTGAATATCTTCATATTACTATAATCATACCGGGTAAAAAAGAAAGGTTACCCGACTTTTCTTCTATGTGTACTACACATGTATAAGCATGATGATAGAATCACATGCCATAGTAAATTAGATATTTACTGAAATAAGTATCAGTTGGCATGACCAGTCGGCCACCCCGGTTCAATTATGTTGTGAAAATTGATTGAGAATTCACATTGGCATATGTTGAAGAAATATAAGATTCTTCAAGAATTCTCTTGTGCTGTTTATTCTCATGATATACCAGTTAAGGTTGGGATTGAATCCCTTGATTTTTGGAGCGAATAGAAGGTGATATATGTATGGGCCCAATCACCTGCCATGTGGACCATTTACTATTATATGATTTTAATGAATGCATCTATTGTATGGTCACATGTGTGTTTGTTATCAACTTGCACTTTGATTTTTGCAAGGTTGTTTGCTCAAATTATTAGAGCACAGTTCCAGAATATATATTATGATAATTTATCTTGATAATGCTGGTTTAAATCCAAGTTGGTTTAGCAGAAATTGTATGCCTCCAATTATAGCTAAAGCATTGGTTATGAGAACAAAATTCGCAAATAGAAATTTGGTATGAGGTATATTATTTAATATACAACAGCACTTGTACGCATCTAGCCAACAAGTTATGATAAATTCTCCCCGTCACAATTGGTTCAGGGTCAGGAATCAAATAATTCTCATCTTGAAATATGGATGTGTTATATGATTTAATTGTGACACCACAATGCACAAAGATGCGTTCCCAAAGAAGGTTGAGAAATGTGTTGGTGATCCTAACATTAGGGGGAGAAAATGGGCAGTTGAAACAGTGATACGTGGAATGAATTATTAAGAATACATCTAGATCCTCGTACAAGAAAATGTGAACTTATGTGAACTTGAAGTTCAAGTGATAATTCATTTCCAAAATATTGCCAGGAGCATTTGCTGACCCAAAGCTAAATGTCATATTTCAGTTGTTAATGTTCCAAATAGAATAAAGTCCATTATGGACAGAGTTTATGACACGCACGAAGCGAAATAGACTAATCGGTTCCAAAGATAAAACTCCTTGAAGAAGGAGAGGAGCAAATGTTCAAGATGATCACAATAAGGAGGCAAGTGCTTTATAAGAGCACCATGACATAACACTTTATAAGACCTCATGGGAAAGGCTCAGGTACCTGAAAATAATGAGATAAAGAGATCTCAATAAGTTATGTCTTTAGTGGGTAATGACGAAACCGATGTAAAATGATCGTCGACGATGTTGTTAATATAATGTAGCGCTCAATATTATTAATATTGACGAGGATCTTGAGCTCAAATCTGTCATGGAATTTGGACAGATAAATGATTGGCCAAATGAAAAATATGCAATGAAAATTGACTTCATCTGAAAAATATGAAGTTGGACGAATAGTCCTAACAGCTGAAAGTATAAAGGCTATATGGAGATATTGAAATATGATTAGTATTGTATTGCAAAAGGAATCCTTGATATAGATTTATTTATTCTAACAAATACTATCAAGGTTTTGTTGTTTATGCAAATGCAGGCATTTATTGAAGTCCATTCTTCAAACAATCTATTTGTATGTGAGGAATTGTCATATTATCATTTCACAAGATGTGTGACTTTTTTTTGAAGAGAAGATTCCAATAATAGTGAAGATACTGATGCTTGCTTATCTCAATTGAAAGAAGAATATATTGAAGGTGACAGAATAAATCATATATTTCATCAAAGTTCTTTGTCAGACACGATCTTCAACAGAATGATGAAATAAATGTTCAAGAAATTCGTTCAAGTGATAATTTGGCGGAATAATTCACCAAGGCATTGCCGATCTCAATATTAGAGAAGTTGTTAGAAAATCTTGGA
>NW_017697237.1:0-3034 GCF_001879085.1 Nicotiana attenuata
GCGATGCCGGATTTTGTCTGTTCTGAGGAATCGGCTGCAGTAGACCCATTTGGACAAGTTTCGGGAATAGACTGGAGTAAGATTCACCAATTGGGGTAAAGTTTGGCCTCCTAGGTGGTTCCCGAGGGCGGAAGTTATCTTGTGGAAGCCGGGGATTATAGTGGTTTTGGTGAGGAGGCTGGTTTCTTTGGAATGGAGGTTGATTTCTGTTGGCTTGTGGCTGCGGTCGGGCGAAAGCTTGAGCATTCATGACCGCATAAGGTGGGGGAGCATAGGCCATATCAGGATGAGGATAGTAGTGCTGAGGGGTTCTTTCAGAGAACACAGGGCTCGGAGCTCGATATCTTCTTCCCCCTGATGCTATCATAACTGTTTCCTCTTTCATTTTTCCTTTGGCCATCCCTCCAGACCCGCCTTGGATGGCTTGGGAGGTTGCTCTGATGGCCGATTGACTCAGAATCCGGCCCGTTTTCAAGCCATTCTCCACCATTTCTCCGATCTTTATTGCCTCTGCAAAAGGTTTGCCCATGGCCGACATCATGTTTTGGAAGTAATCTGCTTCCTGAGCCTGGAGGAAGACAGTGACCATTTCTACCTCGTCCATGGGAGGTTTCACCCTTGATGCTTGTTCGCGCCACTTAATAGCATATTCTCTGAAACTTTCCGAGGGTTTCTTCTTCAAATTGGCCAGGGAGTTCCTGTCTGGCGCAATGTCGATGTTGTATTGAAACTGCCTTACAAAATCTCTGGCTAGATCGTCCCAAATGTGCCATCGTGAGACATCCTGGTCCATATACCATTCTGAGGCAATGCCTACTAAGCTTTCTCCAAAGTAATCCATCAACAACTCTTCTTTTCCGCGGCCCGCGCAGCTGGTTGCAATATCTTTTGAGGTGGGCAATAGGATCGCCATGCCCGTCATACTTTTCGAACTTTGGCGTTTTAAATCCCATGGGCAGGTGCACATGAGGGAACATGCACAAATCAGTATAAGAAACACTTTTCTGCCCGCTTAAGCCTTGCATATTCTTCAAGCTCTGCTCAAGGCTCCTCATTCTTTTCGCCATCTCATCTTGTTCAGGAGCTTTGGGAGTTTTATCCTGCCCCGGTGTAAGCTCAAATGGTGGTGGCTGAGAGTAATTATATGTGGGATATTGAGGAGGATCCACTGGAAAGACAAGGTTTTGGAAAGTGAAAGCTGAGGGATTAAAGGCGGGCCTTAGCAGTGAGGGTTGTGTTGTAGCAGAGCATGGTGGAGCAGTGAAGATGTTAGGAGCTGCTCCCGCTGGGAACACCTGGGGGCGGACCTCAGAAGGTGTTCCGACGAAGTGAGCGGTCATGGTAGGCTGTCCCAAAGGAGTATGAGGGTGGCTGATGGGGATATTGGAGGTACCCCCAGATCTAGGGAATAGTTCAGGAAATCCAGGGATGGCGCTTGGAGGCTCCCTTCCATTGGTCCAGGCGTCCCACATTTCCATGAGTCGGAGACGTAGTATCCGGTTCTCTTCAGCTGTGCCAGACTCAGACGCCAGGATCCTCGAGACGGGGCTGTCCTCAGAGATGGGAACTGCGGGCAAAGTCATTTCTGTAGACATTTCCACACTTCCTTTCGATCAGGTAAAGTATTGATGCGATGCCAGCTTACCACAACCAACCATCGTTTCTAAAAGCTAAGCTGGGATTGACAGCAACACACCATTAGTTTGAGACAAGTAACAGATAGGTAATCGCACATTGGGGTGTGATGCACCTATACAGTTAAACGGATGTCTACATGTTTGCACTGGTTGCATGCGTCATCCCGGCTTTTCTTTTCTATTTTCTCTTCCTTTGATTTCCACTCTTTGTTTTTCTTGCTTTTCTTTCTCTTTTTGTTTTTCTCTCATTTTTCCTTTCCCTCTGTTTTTCATTTTCTGCTTTTCCTTTTGCCATGGTCTTTCTCTCGATTCCTTATTTTCAATTTTGGCATTTTTTTCCTCTCTTGTTTTTCTTTTATTTCCTTCCCTCGTGTTTTTTTTTAGGGTTACGGTCGAATCCTATGGAGATTGCCTACGTATCATGACCCCGCATGAATCAGACCAAGCGTAGTTCTTGCAAATAAGCTAACTCTTTTTGTTTTGGAATTTTGAAAGAAATGTTTTAAAAGAAAGAAGGGAAATATGTACTTTTGATTTTTGATTTTGATTTTTTCTTTTGAATTTTTGAAAGAAAGACTTCTAAACATTTCTTTTCTTTTTATTGGAACTTTGCGAACTTTTAGAAGTAAAAATATTTTCAAAAATATTTTCGGACTCAATTTTTCAAAATTTATATTTTTTTTATTTTTTTATTTTATTTATGAAAGAAAGACATCTAAGGAGTATTTTAATAATTTATTTTGACCTAAAAAGGAAAATTGGCTATTTTCAAAAAAATTTATTTAAGCAAACAAAGACTCGGTTTTGCAGATACGGCCTTTCAGCACTTCGGGAAAGAAGATTTTAAGGTTGTGCCCGCTAACCATTGAAAATGACCCAAGGTGGCTGTTCTTGCAAAAGCGGACTTCCGGCACCCTTTTGGGGACATTCGGCTTATTTTAAGCAAGAATGGAATCACCTGACTTATTTGTGACAAAAATTAAAATTTTGGTATTTTTTGGCTATTTTTGCAAAAGGGTGGTTGGACCCGATGAGGGTTGCCTACGTATCTCACATCCGGTGCGAATCAAACCGGCATAGTTCCGGCAGATTGGGAATTGAGTATTAAAAACTTCTTTTTGTTGTTTTTGGAATTTTATAAGGACAGATTTCTAAAGAAGGAACTAAAAGAAAATATTTTTGGATTTAAGGCAAAAGAAAAACAGTTTTGATTTTTTGATTTTTTTTTCTTTTTGGAATTTTCTAAAAAATGCTTTAAAAGAAGAAAGGGGTTTTTTTTTGGATTTTTGATTTGGATTTTATTTTTGAAAGAAAGACTTCTGAAAAATTTCCCCCCCCCCCTCCCCGTTTTTACCCTTTTTTACGTTACTTTACGTTAGTAACGTTACTTAAACGTT
>NW_017697238.1:0-3033 GCF_001879085.1 Nicotiana attenuata
AATCCATTGAGATATGTCTCCAAGCTTGATCAAGTATAGGAAGTGGCTGTAACAAACCAGGGTAAGCCACAGATTCATCCTTACTCTTCTGACACACATTGCATTCAAACACATAGTTTATAACCATTTGTTTCATTAAAGACCAATAGAATAGTTGAGCTAATCTTTTGAGTGTACCTAACTGCCCTGAGTGCCCACCAATAGAAGAATCGTGAAAAACTTGAATCAACCGATGCCTCAGGTTACCAGTTGTCCCAATGTATATCTTTCCTTGTCTTCTCAGTACTCCAGAAAGAATTGCCATAGTTGTGGTCCTTGTACATTTATTGATAGTTGTGCCATCAATTCAGAAGCTAGAGTATCACCAGGACACCAAAAGTCAATCCTATCCCAAGTGGCGACTCTAAATAAATAAATAATTCCATTTCGAATAATGTCACTTTAAATGGAAAAACTCCCTTATACATTATCCTTCGGCGTAGGTGTGTAAAAAGGAGGTGTGACAGCTCTGGCGACTCTGCTGGGGACACGAACCCAGAATTGCGATTCAGGGTTCAAGAATTCGAGCTTAGTATAATTGTTATATTTGGCTTTATCTGATTTTTTCTACATGTTCCATGCTATAAGTGCTAAATGTTTTACCGCTTTGATATTTGTTGAAATTGTATATATAAACTGTCGCGAATCCCTTCCTCTTTCTGAGTCTTCTACATCATGGAGAAGGGTGCACTTCTTGTAGCTTCTCTTCTGTTTAGAGTCTTTCCCTATTTAGAACGAGGTTTGGATAAGTTGCACCAATAAACCTAGGGTTAAACCTAGAAAACAAAAACTCATGCCGGATCCCTAGTAGGACGCTTGTTTGCATCATGTGCATTTGACGTAGCGGACTCAACACAGGGGTTGGGTCCGTCTACGACAGGTGACCTGAAATGAATTGACCATCCTGATGCATCTTACGTGCTACTTGCGCATTTATTTGCTCGGCTTTGCATGTTGACCGGCTTGTCTAAATGAGTGAAAATTGGGAAAATAAGCAGTGTTAGGACTAAGTGAGGGTGACCATTTGTTTGAAAAACCCCAATGCCCAAATAGTACCGAAATGCTGCCGGATTTTTGAAAAATGAAAAAAAACGAAAAAAGAGAGAGAAGAGAAAAATATTTGAAAAAATAGGAAGAAAATTGTTGTTCAAAAATACATTTTTTGATTTTGGCAAATCTGCCCGAACTACGCCGGTTTGATTCTCACCGGATGTGAGATACGTAGGTAACCCTCATCGGGTCCAACCATCCTTTTTGCAAAAATAGCCAAAATGTCAAATTTTTTAATTTTTATCATAAATAAAGTCGGGTGACGCCATTCTTGTCTAAAATAAGCCGAATGTCCCTAAAAGGACGCCGGAAGGCCATTTTTGCAAGAACATCCACCCTGAATCATTTTTAAATGGTTTGCGGGCACAACCTTAAAATCTTCCTCCCAGAAGTGCTGAAAGGCCGTATTTGCAAATCCAAGTCCTTGTTTTCTAAATAAAGAATTTTTGCACAAATAGCAATTTTTCAAAATAAATCATTAAATTCCTCTAACATAAATGTGCAGGATGAATTCAAGTAACATCGGAACCTTCTCAGTCCTGAGCGAGATCCCTTTGAAACTCCATATGTGGTGGCATGATTTGGGAAAAAGAAGCAGAGATACCGTGGTCAAAAGTTTGGGCGGTCTCATAGATTTATTGAACATCAAACCAAAGAAGGATATCATCGAGGCACTAATACCATTTTGGGACCCGACCCGTAATGTATTCCGGTTTTCAGATTTAAAACTCACACCTACATTAGAAGAGATTGCAGGATACGCAGGTCTCAACGGGAACCTCCGAGGTAGATACCCATTGGCCCCCCGACCGGTAACCCTTCATAGGTTCTTGGATTTGTTGAACATCAGCCGAGATATTCAAGACCCGCACCTGGCGGAAGGGTGTTGTACATTGCATTTCTTATATCACCGGTATGGTAACCCCAAAGGTTTCGAGGAACCCAACACAGGATTGACACATGCTGGAAATAAAAACAAATGGGAAGCCCAATGGGGATTAGCCTTCATGGTAGCCTTTTTGGGAGTGGTAATTTGTCCAAGAAAAGATGGTCACATAGACCTTGGCCTGGTAGGGATGCTAGATGTTGCCATGAAAAAACCTACTAGCACAGTGGTTCCCCTGATTGTAGCAGAAATGTACCGAGCTTTGACCAAATGTTGGGAAGGGGAGAAATTCTTTCAAGGTTTCAATTTGCTCTTACAGTTGTGGATACAGGAACACCTCTGTCACCGCACAGGCTATATGAACTACGGTTTAACCGGGTTGAGTTGTATTGCAGAATTCGGGACCCGGGTGACAGGTATTGAGTTCCCTGAGGATACTGAGGCCTGGTCGTCATGTTTGAGATCCCTGACCGCAGATAAAGTTGAATGGGCTTATGGATGGCTTCCTGCTACTGAAGTTGTATACACATTAGCAGAGGTCTCTTATATTCTTTTGATGGGTATTCGAAGCATACAGCCTTATGCTCCTTACCGAGTTTTGCGACAACTTGGAAGATTCCATACAGTGCACAATGATGAAGACTTGAGTGGGCAAGTCATCGTGTTAGGCCCGAAGGCTGCATTCCCTGAAGGCAGAGTCCGAAAGATATGGAATGAGTGCCGGTTCCTCGAGCCTAAAACCATAGTACAGGACCAAGCTAGAGGCGAGGTAGATCCCAAATATTTGACGTGGTTTGGCAAAAGGTTTCACATCCCTGAAAGACCCGCCAAAAGGCCACATGTACAACAATTCACTAACGAGGTCCAGGTGCAATGGGATTGGTTAGCCAAAAAAAAGGAGTACAGGGCCCGAATAGGGGCATTGGAAAAATAGGTTCAGGATCTCCGGTTTGAAAACAGCTTGCAAGCCGCAGCCGATGAAGGTGACAAAAAGAAACTGACCCAAGAGAATGAAGCTCTCAAGGCTCAAATCCAACAAATGAAAATAGCTGCTAAAA
>NW_017697239.1:0-3033 GCF_001879085.1 Nicotiana attenuata
TTAATTTTTCCTCCATTTTAATTTTCCCGTTATAATTTGAATTTGGCGCTTTGCGTAAATTGTAGTTTTATAAAACAATCATTTTGAGTTGCAACCTTACATAAAGAGTTGCAACTCTTCGGTATTACCCAATGTTTTGGCTATAAAAACATGACCTCTTCCTCAGGTTTTCCTTAAGAAAATTTCAATTTCTCTTTCTTCCTTCTGCATTATTTTTCAAAACAAAGAAAGCAGTAAGTGGATTTGCTACTGATCTTTGAGTTCGTTGGTCACTGGGATTTGAAGTACCGCTACACCAGTGAGGGTAATCCGTTCTATCCTGGGAGAAAATAATCCTTTGTTAGTATATTGTATTTGTAAAATAATTCTAGAAATATAAATGAACATAAACAGAAATGAACATAAACAGAAAAGAACAACGAAATAACATAAAACCAATTCGAGCCCACTGAATTCACAGTATTTCCTTAAGGAATTTAATCCCCTCCTAGTACCCAAGGTTATGGATTATTTCCTCCCAGGATAGAATGAATTACACACTGGTGTAGTGGTACTTCAAACCCCAGTGTTTCAGCGAACACAAAGTTCAGTAGCAAATCACACTTACTGTCGCTTTGTTTGATGCTAAAGTTATGCAGAAGAAGGAGGATAACTCAGAAAATCGTATGGAAATTCTGAGCAGAATAGCCTTGTATTTATAGCCAAAATTGGGCTGGAATCTGAAAAGGTGCAACTCTTCAGAATGGCTGTTTATGCAAAACGGCCACAGCATAAATGCCATTACATAAATGGCTATTTACTCAACAATAAAGAGAGAATATTGAAGAGGGTAGTTACTTTTCTGTAACCAAAATAGAAAAAACGGATTGGAGGATTTAATATTAATATTTATTTTAATATTAATATTCTTTTATTAAAATAAATATTTAATAACATTTCTGTTAATATTTTACTATTAATGTCACGACCCCAATCCCGATCGTGATGGCGCCCAACACAACTGCTAGGCAAAGCCCGACCAATTATACTCTCAACCCGAGCGTAGAGCTCAAAACCACTTATTTAAAAAAAAATCATTAACAGCGAAGAAACAAAAATATAGTTGATAGATATAAAACAACCCGAATATCAACAATACAGAGCAACCTCCCAAAGATCTGGGGGTCATGAGTCTAGAGCCTCTACCAGAATAGCATAATAATACTGTAATACTACATAGTCTGAAGTACGCGGATAATCAAATAACAGGAACTAGGGGGAGGAGTCGGGTCCTGCGGACGCCAGACAGCTACCTCGACAACTCCGAATGAAAACTCTGAAGAACAGCAATAAGCTCAACTAGCTCCTGAGGTACCTGGATCTGCACACATGGTGCAGGGAGTAAAGTGAGTACTTCCAACTCAGCGGTAATAGACATGTATAATGACATTGAAAGTAAGAAATCCCAATATACAATAAAGTAAAGCTACAACAGTATTTCTTCACATTTAACAGTGTAACATCAATAAGTATTAACAGATAGAGCAGATAAGGTTCGATGCATGGATGCAATGCAAATGCACATGACCGCTACGGCGCGTAGCCCGATCCATTTGGGTACCCGCGCTCACTGTGGGGGTTCAGACTCCGGAGGGGCTCCTACAGCCCAAGCGCAATATCATAGTAACATACGCTACGGCGTGCAGCCCGATCCACTATCAGTCCAGCTATATGCATGCAAGCCACACAGGCACAGTCAACTTACCAGTTTTAGTTCCAATTATTAGTAATTATCAATTAGGTGTTTGAAACCTTAGAATTTTGCTAGTCATTTTAGGACAAATGTTTAGCTCAGGACTGATATCATGAAAACATGCTATAAATCACAGAAACAGTGATAATAATCCCTACGGGATCCAAATAACTGGCACGCAGCCCAAATATATCCATAACCATCCAAGTAGGAGGTTTACCAGCTAATTTATAGCCAACAACACAGTACCACATCACTCGGGCGGACTAAGCCATAGTCCCCAATCACATTCGACCCCGCACTCACCGTAGAGTGCGTGTCTCGCCTCAATATAGCGTCACAGTGTGATATACCGGGGTTTCAAACCCTCAAGTCATCATCCACATCTATTACTCACCTCGAACCGGCCACGAGACTAGTCTGCTAAGCCTTTCCCTCTTGAATCAACCTCCTCGGGTGCCGAATCTGATCAAAACCACAAGGAATACATTAAAATAGGCTAATGGAACATAACCCAATCGAAAGAACTCGAAAAACACCCAAAAACACGAAGTTGGCAAAACCCGAGCCCCGGGCCCACTTCTCGAAAAATTACGAAATTCACATTTCCGAATCCTCGTCTCACCACAAGTCCATACATATTAAATACACAAGAATCGGAGACCATTTGACCCCTCAAATCGCCAATTTAGACTCTCTTAGGCTTCAAGCCCTAATTTCCATTTTTTCCCTTGAATTTTCAGTGTTTAATCCTTGTTTTTATACCCTAACAACATTATTTGAGGCTACAAGTTCATACCTGATGGAATCTCCTTTGAAATCTCTCCAAATCGCCCAAAATCGCCTCTTCTCGAAGTCCCAAAATGTTTTTCCAACTTCTGAAATTTTGAACCCACTGTTCATTAAACCCTCAGCATTTTTCGCTTCTGCGGTCTCCTGACCGCACCTGCGGTCCCGTTTATGCGGCAAATTGACCGCTTATGCGGTTCTACTTAAACCCACAACGACCGCTTCTGCGGTCTTAAACCGCTTATGCGGTTGCCGCCTATGCGATCCCAATGACCGCTTATGCGGTCTCTACAATAATCCCAGGACCGCTTCTGCGGTCGCTTACCGCATCTGCGGTGTCCGCTCTTGCGGAGAAACTTCCTCTTTTGCGGTAACTGCCCAGGCCCTCAAGGGCCGCTTTTGCGATCTCCCTACCGCATCTGCGGAACCGCTTAATCGGCTCCTTTTTCGCAGATGCGGAAATACCAGAAGCCTCAAATATCTGCTGCAACACCAAACATTCCAACTTCCGA